>NW_017674218.1:26439-34734 GCF_001879085.1 Nicotiana attenuata
TCCCAGTCAGCAATTTCATTTTCTAATTTTTCATTTTCAGCCAAGGCAGATTCATAAGAAGCTTGAAGAGAAGCGTGGGAATTTTCTAAAGAACAAACCTTATCAGAAGATACCCGGAGGTCTTCTTGAGTTTGAGTCAAATTCTGCACGAGTTCACCAGCATACGCTTCTTTTTCACCCAAGAGAGCCTTCAACTCTCTAATTTCTTCACTTGCCTTGGACAATTGCTCGAAAAAAGAGGTTTCCAGACGAGCCTTTTCCTTATCTGCTTGTTTTGAAGAAGCTCTTTCAACTACCAATTGTGAAGTCAAAGCCCGTACCTGCTGCTCTAAGGTACTTTTACTTTCTTCTAAGGTTTCCACCTCGATTTGAAGACTGTCACACTGTTCCTTCCAATTATCTGCCTCCATTTGATAGTCACACGTTAGTTATTCTAAGAGGGTAACTCTTTTCATCATCTCTGTCCCAATTAAGTTGACCTAAGCAAAAAAGATAAGGGAAAAATGAGAACTCTGAAAATAGAAAAAGGATAAAGTAAAGCTTGAAAAAGGGATACCTTTAAAGAAACATGCACTATATCGTTCATCAAGGTCAAAGAATTGTGGCTATCAAGCTTAGCTCTTTCAACTGGACCAATCAAAGGTTTTAGCCACACGTCTGCTTGACCTGATTTCCTTAAAAGGTTACCCTCAGCAGGAACTTCAATGGTGACTTGCCTCATAGCAGTACCTCTACTTGAGGAACCAACCTCAGTATGATGAACATGTGGAGGGGGAATTATTGAAGGAGGAATAGTAGAAGCAGTAAAAATAGTCTGGGGATGAATGGAAACAGCCACGATCGGCAAAGGAGTCACAGGAACGGAAGTAGAAAAAGAAGCCAGGGGTGCTTCATCAGAAACCGGACCAAAATCTTCACTACCAAACCCGCGGTTAAAAAGCTGCTCAACAGAATCATGAGCAGCAGCGGGAACATCATCAACATCATCAGGGATCACCACCGGGGCTTCAACAGACTCGGTAAGAGGAATAGAACGGCGGGGGGATGCTTCATCATCAGAGATAATACGTCTACGAGCCCGTGGCCTTGTTACCATGGAACCCCCATCGTCCTCTTCTTCAGAGTCTTGGTCATCAATGGCTTTTCTTTTCAATGAAGATCCCAAAATTATTTCTTGGGCCCTTTCCATAGAAATACGAGAAGCCACGACCGCCTCGGCACTAATCCCTCGAACTGCAAATCCTGATAAAAAGAAGGATTAAAATAAGTTCAGAAAAAAGCAATATGTGAAATAAAATAAAAACTCTTACCGTGAGTTTTCACTTTCCAACCAAATCGTTGGAAAAGAGTCTTCCAAGATCTACCCTCCATTGGGGCAGTATTCAACAGCTTTCCTACCCAAACACGGAAATTGAGAACATCGTCCACAACTCCCATGGTTGCTGGAAAAGAAAAGGAAAATTAGAATAAATAATCATCAAAATTAAAGGGAAAAGGGTATGAGAAAATTACTCACGTGCAAAATTCCACTTCTCGGGGAAGGGAACATTTCCATCACCCACCAAACCAACGGTGGGGGCAGCAACAAATCTGGCATACCAGCCACGGTCTCTGTCATCCTTTGGACTAACCAGAACTCTTTTGCTCCTTGCTACTAGAGTGAAAACACCATTGCGAAAGAGTCTGGGGGAGTAAAGATGAATTAGATGGGAGAAAGTAAAAGGCACACCGGCCATATTGGTCAAATGCCTCAAACAGGCAACAGCCCTCCACACTATAGGGCCAATCTGACCTAAACATACGTAAAAAAAATGACAGAATTCTAGGATGACAAGGTCAATAGCAGGTTTGAATCCTAAGGTGAAAGGATATGTATAAACAAAGGAAGATCCCGTCAAATAAGAGGTGATTCTTTGGTTCGCATTGGGAATTATGATGGGGAAGTCATGACTCAAATGGCAGTCTTTACGAACTAAAGAAATCAGACCTTCAGTGATCTGAGTTGGGTAAATATCAGCACGATCTAAAGAAGATACTTGATTTCTAAGAGACTCTCTATCATTATAGAAAGATAGTTCCGCAGGAACTATCTCCTCTACTAGAGGTTCACGAAGAGGCTCAGAGGATTCCTTACCTCTAGAGGAAGATCTATGTGAAAGAGAACCTCTGGTTCTAGAAGAAGGGCCAGAATTGGATGAAGGAAGAGAAGAACCACGTATGGTTGAAGACCCTAAATTACGTAGTCTACCTCCTCCTCTTCTACTCCTATTAGGGACAAGAGGAAAGTTATCAACTATGGGGATTCTCCTAGGGTTAGGGTTTGGCGAAGCCATAACAATACGAGGAAGGTAAAGAACAAGAATTGAATAGTCTAAAAGTTTTACGAGGAAGATGGAAACAAGAATTGAATACTCTGAAAGCTTTATGTGGAAAAGACAAAGGCGAAAAACTATACTAGGAAGCAACCGTCAAAGGAAAAGGTGCAATGATGGAAAGGTCATAATGAGAACTGTCGCTTCGTGATTAGTGAAGCCGTAAAAAAGCCTTAAAAAGCGCTGCAAAGTCGCAGAGCCAATAAAAGGAAGCCACGTGTAATGAGCATTAAATGGAAGCGACAATTGAAGCGTCGATTCTATCATAGCATTAATGGCGGTAAATATTCCCGCTTTAATGAAATCCACTTCCCAAATATTCAATTGATGAATAAATGACAAGTGGGGGGACTATCTGTATTGGGTAAAACCAAGTTTATACATATCGAAGTGATTGAAAGATGACATGTCATGACACGTAGGCAGGTCAAAGAATGATGATTAGCAAAGAGGCGCGAGTTGCAACAGATACGAGCCGAAGCACAAGAAGAGGCACGAGCAAATATTCAAAAAGACTCGACGCTCGTACCTATTTAAGTCTAAAAGCTGAGAAGATTGAACCTGACAGCACAGTAGAGCCCAGATACAGTATTTAATAAGCATTAAATACTGAAAGCATTAGAGAATCTGTATTAAATTATAATGATTATGTAACGTAGCATTTAATGCCTTTAATCGTCCATAATGACCTTATTATGACAAAGGCAAAACGTATAACTTAGAAATAGCTATAAAAAGGAGAAGACTGATCATTTGTAGGAAAAAAAAATCAACTGAATATACTGGATTACTTTGTTTTCTGCTATCTATTTGTTATCAAAATCAATTTCTTTTATTCATTTCCGATTATCAGTAACCCGAGTTCTTCTAAAAATAAAGCTTTGACTGAAATTCTATTTTTTGGTTAAACAATCGACACCTTCAACATCGAAGGAGCCAAAGGATAAGCAAACAGCGAAGTAGCAATCACAAGCTACATTCTAGGTTGCACTCGAGTAAATGAGCAAAGGACCGTACCGCGTCCCCAGAGCGAGCAGTTGAAGCATATCGAGGCTCGAAGCGCCATCACTACTAAGGTATAACTGTCTCCCTTTCTATTTACGTCTTACACTAACCTGTGTGCAAGTGTCCGGTTAGAAAAATCGAAGCACCTTCTAGCTTGAAGACCTTAGGTTTTAAAGCATGCGTTGCACTCTTTTCCTTCGATCAGATTTTATCCCAAGAAGGGTTTTACCGGCAAGGTTTTTAACGAGGCAACATCTATATGCTACGTAAGGAGAACTTAACAAGTATTAAAGGCTTCTCTCCAATCACCCTCAAATACTGGGGGCATCCCCCCGGGAGATCGCCTCATCGGAGAGATCAAAGTAAGCCAAAGAGGGTCTCGATAGGAAGATGACGTATCGGGCCAAACGGTCAAATGAACCGTGTCCGCGTAGAGTAATCGAACCCTCGATGGCGAAATCTATGTATACTTGTGCCAAGTAATCAAGGAATATTTTTTCCATCAAAACACTTTGCGCTTCAAAGAAGTTTGCTATTTTCACAAGAAACAGCCCCAAGGCTAGAAATTTCCCGAACACCCGGAAACTTCGAGCTTATAAGCCCTCAATGAGGCAACATCAAGTTTACAAAGAACGACTCCAAAGCTAAAAACTTTCGATGTCTCGGGGACTGTCGCCGACTGTCACCCAATCGAGCTATCAAAAACTCAAGGCCATAAGACCCCAAGCGGGCAACCTCGAGCCCGAAAGCCCTCCATGTGGCAATGCTAGAAAATATAAGACCTCCATGAGGCAACCTCGAGCTCATAAGACCTCCATAAGGCAATACCAAATCTGTAAGACCTCAAGCAAGGTATGAATTATACTTGTGCCAAGTAACCAAAGAATTTGTAAGACCTTAAGTAAGGCATGTTCAAATTTATAAGACCTTACAAAGGACATAATCCCGATCTTAAAGTTAAGGCTATATATTCGAACTTGTAAGACCCCTAAAAAGGCATACCCTCGATATAAACGCCGAGGCTACCTCACTCGGGGACTAAATGGCTATGGTCAAACACAATGACTACGGTCATAAGGCTCCGGCCAAACTAACGCGACTCGGGGACGCTCGACCGTCGCCATAAAATCACAGGCCTTTGATTACTTTGAAAAGAACCGGTTAATCAGGCTACCCTCGGTATAAGCAAAAGAGCTTCAATCATGTCAGCTCCAAACAATGAAAAGGCTTCGAAATAATTCAGCCATCGAGCGAAGCCTCCCGAGGTGCTCATTTATCGTCACATAACGGCTCACAATCGAGGTTCTTATCGAACCATCGAAGAGTCGAAAAAAAACAAAAACTTCAAAAAAGTCTTTGACGAGGGAAAAATAAAGCCTATATTAGAGGTCGTACCGACACAACGCGTAAGAGCCTAAGTGCCAACCTATATTAGAGGTCGTACTGACCCAACGCGTAAGAGCCTAAGCACCAGCCTATATTAGAGGTCGTACCGACCCAAAGCGTAAGAGCCCAAGCACCAGCCATATTAGAGGTCGTGCCGACCCAACGCGTAAGAGCCTAAGAGCCAGCTTAAAATTCAAAAAGTTATGGGTCGATGAGCTCGAGTCGAAACCCGACTTGAAGACTGAGCCCGAAACGGTTAAATAAAAAGCGCCTAAGGGCAAATGCGTAAGATCCTACAGGCCAGCCCAACAAGCCTCAGGGCCGATTTGTAAACCTAAGGGTTTTACCTCAAAATCCAATTCATCTGGCTAATCATTGACAAACGTCAAAATTCAAAACAAAAGAAAGACATACACAAGCAAAGGGAAATTCATGAAAGGGGAAAACCGAAAGGCTTCTTTTTATATGTATATGTGAAATAATACAAGGCTTCATTTACAATGTTCTCTAAGAGCATTGTACACAGAATCAAAAAGGAACAGCCTAGTCTACTTTCCCCTCGGGGACTGTGGCTCCATCGGCCTCTTCCTCATTATCTTCGGCATCGAATACGAGGAACTTGGCGTTGTATTCATCCGCCTTGGCCTGCTCTATCTCTTTCGAGAGATCGAGGCCCCTAGCATGGATCTCCTCGAGGGTTTTCCTCTGGGATCTGCACCAAGCATATTCATTGCTTCTGCTCTCCCGATCGGAAGCCCCTCTCAACTCAGCTCGAACGTCGTCAGCATCTTTTAAATAGACGGCCACTTTCTTATCAGCCTTAGCTCGAATCTCTTCAACTTCAGCCCGAGCGTCCACGACCTCGGCCTTCATCTTCAAAAGGTCAGACTCGAGCCTTACAATCCTGCTCGTCTGGACCGAGCTGTTTTCACTAGTATTTTGGAGTTGCACCTCGAGGGCAAAAGCCTTGGCCAAATCATTCTTCTTGGCCGCAACATGGGCATCTATCTGAGCCCTTAGCTCATTACACTCATTCTTGGCCTGACCAACTTTGCCCCAAAGGCGTTCCAGGTCTCCGTCTTACTCTACAACTGAAGTATCAAAATATTAATCTCCGAGGATAGAAGAAGAAACATGCATCCCCTCGAAAGAAAGGTTACCTGTCTCTCGAGGCGGCCTTCGTAGTTCAGGCTTCGATTCATCTCGTACCGAAGGTGTATCAACTCCTTTTATCACAAAGAAGCCTGAGGGATTTCTCCCCGTCCAAGGCTTTTCGCAACCTGGCTTCACGGCGGAGCAGCTCGGACTTGAGCTTGTCAAAGGCCTATGAAAAAAAAAGCTCAGTGAGAAAATGAAAATGCAAAACCGAAAAACCAACAAAGTCAACCAAAACTCACCACAGAACAGAGCCGCTGAGCCTCCTCAAAAGTTGAGCGTACATCTACTGGCCTGATCTCATCGGCCCCAGTCGAACCTCTCTCGGTGGGGATATGATCGCTCGAGACCCCGCTTGATTTAGGCGACCCCTGGCCTCGAACATCCCTCGAAGTACCTTCGACGGGAGAAGAAGACGGCGGCAGAAAATCTGTATCCCTCGAAGTACCTTCGACGGGAGAAGGAGATAGCGGCGAAAGATCCTTGGCCCTTGAAGTACCTTTGACCAGGGAAGAAGACGGTGGCAAAAGAGGAGCCACTCCTCTGAGGCTAGAAATCTCAGGTATTGCAGGCTTAGTTGACCCGAGAGGTCTTTCGGCTCGAGCCATCGATGTGTGGCCGCTCCCTTATATTGCACCAATGTTTGCACGACGACCGATAGGTACATGATCTACCTCAACGGTTGCATCTCCTTTTTGTCTCCGGGCAGACTCTGCCTCACTATAAATCTCCTCGCCCACCGAGGATTCCTTGCGCTTGTTATCGCTCTTCAGCCCCGAAGCCGATGATCCTCCCTCCTCTCCGAGAGGGCATGGTCTCATCTCAGAAAATTCTCCAACGCTTACAGTAAAGAAGTTAGGAAACACAAAGGGAAATATTCCTTAAAGAAAAGAATCATATGGTACTCACCGTGGTGTTTTGCCTCCCATCTACCCTTCGACAGGTCTTGCCACTTACGCTCATCGTAGGTCGAGCAAGCTACCAGTTTTCGAGTCCAATCCGCTAGATCAGGGACCTCGTATGGCAACCACGGGATTGCTGTGGAAAGGGAAAGAAAACACCTTTACGGGGTCTGCCTCCACTATGAACAAAAATGACAAAAGCACAAGTGTACCACTTACGTGTGAAATTCCATTTCTCAAGGAATGGAAGGAACTCTACGGGGATAATGTCAACAGTCCGCACACGGACAAATCGACTCATCCACCCTCGGTCCCCGTCTTCTTCATTACTGGCAACAAAGAGCCGGGTGGATCGACATCGTAGAGTAATCAGGCCTCGGTAGTGCAAGGGCCGGTACAATCTAATAAGATGGCTGAGGGTGAACTCGAGCCCGGCTTTATCTACAAAGAACCTTATCATCAACACTATCCTCCAAAACGACGGGTGAACCTATGCCAGGGTAACCCGATATCTTCTACAAAACTCGAGCACGACTCTATCGAGAGGGCCCAATGTAAAGGGTTACGTGTATACGTTCAAAAATCCCTCTGCATGAGCCATGATGCTCTCTTCCAGGGAAGGTACCTACAGTACCGCCTTTTTCTCCCCATCCGCAGTCTCTCCTAACTGCCTCAAGGTGTTCCTCTTCTATTGATGAGATGAACCTCGATGCATGCTCCCAATGGCCCTGAACATTGGGAGGTCTCTCTAACGTAAAGTCCCTCCTCGAGACAAAGCATCTCGAGGTTAGCTCACCGGACGCCGGCGGTGTACCATCGACCGAGCGGGAAGCAGAGGCGGAACTCTCCTCTTCTTGGTGAACGGATTTGCGCGTAGCAGCCATAACTATGGTGAAACAAGAGAAGGGAGACGAAAACTTTCGCGAAAGCTTTGAATTAAAATGGTGAAAGAACTGACGCAAGGATGGAGAGCTCTATAAAAAGGATAGCTGCTCAAAGTAGCGGAATCCTCAAATAAGAAGAAAGCAAATACATATATAGAGCAAGCAGCTATTGTTCGCCTATTTTGAAGGCCAATTAATTCTGATCATGCCATTACTACTTTTAGGGAAGTGTACCGGTGGGACCACCCCGGTCACTCACGGTCACGTCATATGAATGACACTGTCATACAACGTTCGAGAGCTATCGAGATCCCTACATCGATCTAGCCTTGAGATGGTGCTCGATCTCGAGGATCTCTGTCATTACAAGTATGGACGCTAAAAGAGCTATCAACTTAGACTCGAGATGGTGCCCGATCTCGAGGATCTCGGTTACTCCAAGTATGGGCTCCAAAGAGCCGACATCAAAATTCAAAGATTAGCTTTGCATAAGCACTGAAAAATAAAATTTGAAGACTTGAAGCAAAGGAATCTTTTTGCATTCCCAAAAATACATTTATAAATGGTGTCTTTACAAAGACGCCACCCCCC
>NW_017674218.1:34754-45313 GCF_001879085.1 Nicotiana attenuata
GATGAATCCATATACAAAAAAAAAGAAAAGGAGAAGCAGAGATGACAACGCGAGTCTATTCTTCACCCTCACTACTGTCTGAATCACTTCCGGAACCCTCATCCGAAGTAGTTGAAGGTGTTGATTCTTCCTCCAAGGCTCTGGCTTTCTCAATCTCAGTAGAGAGATCGTCACCTTTGGCGCTTGCTTCCTCGAAGGCCTGCCTCCTAGCTTGCAACGAGCATGAGCAACGGCCCGAGCCAGCTTCTGCTCTGCCTTCTCGGATATCTCTCTGGCTCGATCGTTTGCGGTAGCGGCATCTCTCTTGTATGAGGACGCATGTTCATCAGCCTCATGCTTGGCCACAGATAATGCAGTAGCCTCCTTCTGAGCACTTCGAAGAAGATCCTGGGTCGAGGCCAACTCTCCCCGCAAAAGGTCTTACTCCGAGGTCACGCCCTCATTCTGCCTTTTCAGCTCGAGGATCTCCGTATCCTTAGCTGCAACCTCTTCCTGAAGTCGTCCCACCAGGGCATTCTTTTGCCCAATCTGCAAAGGCGAATCAAGATAGTGAGCATCAAGTTATAAGAATAAAAAGATGAACTCATGAATGCCATGTTACCTGCTCAGCGAAGCTAGTCTGTTCGTGTGCACTCCCTCTAGACTCGCCCGAAGCTCACTCAACTCCTCTTCCTTTCGGGCAGAGGAAGCCTTCGACTCATTTAGCTCCGAGGTGAGCTTCTCGAGCTCCTCCTCATGGCATGAAAGCTCATCTTGATGCTTAGAAAAGGCGTGGTCATACAATTTCTTGACCTACAACAAAGCATAGAAGTTAGAAAGGCAAGGGTAAAAATTTGAAGCGCAAATGGTATGTCAAGAATATCACCTTCTTTTGAAGCATCTCAGCCTCCTCGAGAGACACAGGGGCGTCGAGATCTGTGTCCTCGTCGACACCGACGAAGTAGTCCTTGAACGTATCATCCTCTCCCTGAGAGGCCCCCACATCGGCAATGCCCTGTTCTGGGCATCCCTTATTTCCCCCCGGAGAAAATGAAGGGCCCGATTCAAAGCCACCCACGGCATCAATTTCTGTAAGGGTTTCTTCTCAACCCCGAAAAATTTCAGATTCACGCCCTCCGAAATCGCCAGCCGAGGATTCGCCGGCACGGACTGTAGCATGTCTAACTTGAAGCTCGGGGACTGCGCCCAAACCCTCCTCAAGGGTCTCCTCAGCACGAGTTTGGTCCACATCGGCCACCCCCGACTCAGCGGCCTTCCGCACAACAGCTTGTAGAGCAACAGCGCTCCGTCTTACCCTTTGTACCAAAGGGAGATCACCATCATCATCATCTTCGTCTTCGGTATGGAGACTTGCCGCAGCAGTCGAAGTCAAGACCATCAGCAGAGATGATGTCTGAGGTTCTTACTCTGACGAAATGGCTCATCCATCCACGGTCTTTGTCCTCATCGATGCTCGCAAAGAATGTCTTGGCGGATCGATGGTGAAGCTTGATTAAACCCCCTCGGAAGAGACGGGGGTTGTACAATCTGATCAAGTGGTCGAGGGTGAAGGCCATTCCCTCGATCCGGTTGGAGAAATATCTGAGCATGTAAATAATCCTGAAGAAGAATAGATCTGACTGAGTGTCACTCGGTACTGGTGACAAAAGTCAAGAATCACCGGATCTATCGGTGGGGAAGAAGAATCTACAGGGCCTAGAGTGAAGGGGTATGTGTATACGCTGAGGAAGCCACTTTGTGTGCTACTATGCTTTCCTCAGCTTTAGGGATCTCTACTTGCATTGCCTCCCCCCATCGACAGTCTATCTTTACTCTCTTTGTGCCGATCACCACACTGATGTACCGAGACATGGGCTCGCATCGGGCCGGTGTAGAAGGGGGGTTTTCAATGGTAAAATCGGAGACTGTATCGAAGTGGCTAAGGATACATTGCTCAATACTTGGAGGTGTTTTTGGTTTTCCCTTGGACGGGCATGATGAAGAAGCGGTGCCCTCTTTCTAAGGTACCGTTTTGGAGGTTTTAGCCATAACTATAACAAAGTTTCTAAGAAAGAAAATGAAGAGGCAAGCACGGAGAGGAGATGAATGCAGAAGATGGTGAACTTAGCTCTGAAAACTTGAAGATATTGTAAAAGTATGAATGACAAACAGTTGAGGTATTTATAGAAGCCGTTTGGGCAACGTTTGAGAAGCGGAAGAGTCGAACTAATAACGGTTCGTGGGCTTCTTGATAATCGTGCTGACAGCGACCTCTGCGTAGCCTTTGAGTCATGTCATTTAATGCTCTGACGGGCTGACGTTATGATGGAAGTATTGAAGAGGCAAGAATTCAACACCGTTTCTTATCATTTTTACTCTAAGAAATGCGGGGACTATCTGTATACGGCTAAAATTGGAGAGTCCGATTTCATGATCATTATGACACTCCATAGCCCGTCTCTAGAAGGCTCGAGGCACAACTCGAGGTTCGACCTCGAGGGTTCCCTATGTTCGACCTCGGGGCAGTACAAATCGGTGGCTATGGTGGACAAGCGGGAAATTTCCAAGGCACGTGGTTAGAGCTGACCAGGTCTACAAGAATAGTACAAGTCTGTACCAAGACATTAAATGGCTGTACCAGCCGCATATCTTTGTAATAAATGTACCTGTACTATGTTGGGATTCCCCCTCCTATATAAAGGGGACCCTTATCATTTTGTAAGACACATGATATTCAATACAAGAACAAGAACATTCTCTGCTCTTCAACTTAAACATATTCTACTGTCGCTCCTTTGATTTTATTGCTTACATTTATTGTGTTTCATTGATTGTTCTTCATTTATTACCCACAATTGATCATAAAGAGCCATCATCAAGGTCCTTAGAACTGTTAGTTCTTCGTCGACCATCCCCCGTCTGACACTTTAGCTCGACCTCGAGGCCCAGCGTAGGACAGCTCGAGACCCCGATTCATGGCCATTCGGTTTGCACAACGTACTGTCCTCAAGCTCTTATCTCATTTTCCTGACTCACACTTAGCATCTATCACCTAACAACTAGCATTAAAATAAATCACGTATTTTTAGAACCACAAAATCAAATTTAATTGTAATTACCATTTTCAAGGTAAACAAATATACTAGACATATTCTCCCCAATTACGCTAGGTGGCCTTAGTTAAAGCTCACTTAGATCGCATCAAGGTTTCGTTATCCCTAAATCCCCACCTTTAAACCCTTCGTATTGATCCCTCATATACGTTAGGAGTGGTGCTGTTCAACAACTACCTACATATACACTCTCTCCTATGTAATGCATACTAAATAGGCATAGCCGATTGAGGGCCCTTCAGTCAACAGCAATCACAATATAGTTGAACAAACAGAGAAAATACTAAGGCAAATCTATATTAATATATCAAGAAATTCATCCTCCAAGAGGTTCCATCAAAACCCTAGATTGAGAGTTTAGCTACGCATAATCGTTTTCACAATCATAACAGTAGAATTCATCATCAATGATAAAAACAAGAGGAAGAAAGGTAAAACTCTATGCCGAATCTTCCGCCTTGCTTCTTGCCTGTTCTTGCCTTCAACAATCCTTCAAAAACCTTGATACCTTCTTTTTGGGCGAGCTGGGCTACTTATAGGTTAATGGGAGTTGCCCCCGAACTTATGAATTTACCCCTGAAATAAAGTTCCTCGGAGTGACGAGCGCGGTCGCGGTTGAACCGCGCATAATGCATTCTTTTCTGCCTCTCGTGCGCGGCCTGAGCGCGGCCGCGGTTGGCCCCCGCTCCTGGAGCTCAGTCGTCTTCCATTTTTTTCCTTCTTCTTTCGCGCGCACTCACCTCTGATTGGCCTTCCTTGCTCCAAATTAACTCCAAACATTGTTTAATGTCCTCATAGTTAGGACTTGCTCCTGCAAAGCACAAAATTATAATTAGAGCCATTTGTTGTTATTTAACCTTCATATAGCAATAGCGTATCCCTAAGTTGGGGCGTAAATGGTCACTAAACTACCTAAATATAGCCTATTATCAGCGTACAATAGACCCTTGTGGTCCGGCCCTTTCCCGAACCCCACACATAGCGGGAGCTTAGTGCACCGTGCTGTCCTTTTATTTTTTTCGGCAATAATTAATGTGTACTCAATTTAGCATGTAAGTCTTTCAAAGAGTAAAAATAAACAAATTCAATCGTAAGGATTAGTGTGTAAATTCAAGTACGACCAAGGGAAAAATATCAAATTGGAAGTTTAGCAAGAAATGGTCATCAATTTATATGGATACGTATATAACTTTAATTCATCCAATGATAAATGCATGCATTTCTTGAAACAAAAGGATTTGGCCTTAATTGTGTGAGATATACATAATTCTACGGATTAATTTAGCACGTTTGGTGTCTTGGAGTTGATTTGGTGAAACGTCATTTTCTTTTCTTTATTTATTTATTGCTTGTTCTAGTCTTCTCTTGTTCGAGGTGAATTGGCCCATGTGATGAGTCCCTCCCTTTTTCCCTTCTTTTTCTCCTTTCCATTTTTTTTTCTCTCTTTGTCATATTATTTATTATAATCATAGATTCGAAGCCAAAACATTTTTACTACAAAGTCAATGATTAAATGTGAGATGACTGTGTTTCAATTTGTATTATACTTTTTGAATTATTGGTAGATCCTTTCAGCTAAACCGGTCTTCTTCCATTCAGTCCATATTTAGAAAAGTTCATCCAATTATGGATAAATACCTTATAAACTTTATATATAATTTGAATCGTTTCAAATACCTAAATTATTCTTTGACTCAGTCATAAGTAAACAATTTGGTAAATAGAAAATATTAACCGCCAAGGTACAAAGATATTTGGAGGGCAAACAAATTCCACCTCTCGCGTTAGAGCTCATTGTATAACTCATTTATATGTTATAAAGTCGTTAAAATATCATGGTATAGCCAGTTTTCACACTGGTCAATGAAAAATAGTCAGCGTTTATCAAGTTAATGAAAAATAGCCACTATTTTGCTGCAACAGGGACCGGTCCAGTATAATATACGGGAGTTCTGGTGCATTTGTGTACGAACTCCAGCATATTATGCTGGACCGGTATACTTTGCTAACTCCTGTAAAATTTGCGGGAGACTGGAGCACCAGTGCTCCAAACTCCAGTATATTATACTGGACAATTATACTTGCTGGAACTCCCGTAAAATTTGCGGGAGTTCCAGCATAGTTATCCCGGAACTCCCGTAAAATTTATGCTGGAACTCCCGTAAAATTTGCGGGCGTATTTTTCCGGATTTTGAACAGTGTTTTCGCTCAGATTTAAAGTGGCTAAATTTCGATGATTTTGAAACTTGACTATTTTTCAACGACCAGTGGTAAATCTGGCTATTTTTGAATTTCTCCCTATAAAGTCTTATAGCCGGTTTGGTCAAGCTGTAAAAATTAATTTATTTTGAGTGATTTTTGAAATAAATAATTTGTGTTTGGCTAATCAATTTGAAAAACACTTTTGAGCAACAATTTGTATTTAGCCAAAAAATTTAAAAGGTGCTCTTAAGTATCAAATTATGAATAAGGACATGAAAAGACTCAGTTAATAGTTATTATTATATAAATAAATAGTCATAAATATTTATTATTAAAGACAATAATTAGGGATTTTTAATCTTGTTTAAGTAAAATCGGAAAGTACTTGTTTTACCAAAAAAGTGCTAAACCTTTTCTTAAAACGAATTAATGAGAAAATAGAGGGTGAATCATAGTTAAATATAATGTTGATGATGTATTGATGATGTAGAGTTGAATCTAAAAATGTTGTATACCAACTACAAAATACTCAATGATTGTTAATGAATGTAGTAATAAAGGCATGCAATAAATGTAGATAATGACAATGAATGTAATAAGAAGGAATTTATCATCCAAATGTTAGATGACTTGAATGATTCTCCTTCCTGACAACAACGTGGAGTAATAGAAAATGAAGATGGATAATAAATCTTTGGATCTTGTGAATAAAAAGTGTATATCGAACAATGTATTCAGTGGACAAGACAAGCTTTAGTATATTCTTTGTAGTCAACCCTTTACAATGTGTTCTTATCAGAAAGTGAAGAAGATTCCCTTTTTGTTCTTTATCTCTTCTTATTTATAGGGGATATTCCTGAGAAACCCTAAAAAAAAGTACAACTGAAGGAATATTCAACGGGATATTCCTTCTTTCTAACCTAACTTATCCTACCGTTATTTTCACACACCCTTTGCTCGCCCTCGGCCCTAATCTTTCTTAGGGCAACTCCTCGCCCTCATGCCGTGGTAGGCTTATTCTTTGACCACGTCCATTCGCAGCTATTAAGTCTTAGCCAAATTTTGACCAATACTACTTTATTCTTTAAATGGTTTAAATATATCAAAATTTAAAACAAGTATGAAAGTTCACCCCAAAAGTCATTATATATATTACTTAATAGTTTAAACTAAAAAAGATAATTTAAACTAATTAAAATTATTTTGGTATATGTAATATTTTACTAAGGATATTTTTTGTAAGAAAAAATATAACACTATTTTTTTTCTCCAAAAAGCTTGACCAAACATTTTAAGTTGCAAAAAATACTTTTGGCCTGGGAAAAATCTTAGCCTACACGCTATTAATTCTAAAAATAAATAATTGATGAAATAAAAAACAAATTAATAAACCACGGTGAGGACGTAATTGTAAATTCATTTCCTCTTGTTTTCGGAATTACTCTATGCCTCTCCGAAGCAACTTGAAAGACGTGACGCTTCGCCGTAACGGGAAACAAAAACTCTCTCCTTTAAACTAACGGAAAACCCACGTCATTCACACATATAAGGTAATCATCCCCACTCTCGCGAGTATATAAACCTACTATAATCGCTTCCCTTAGCTATTGCGTCAGCAGTCCATTTCTTTTGGCGACGACTTCACCTTAACCACCGTGTTCGGAAGCACACACGAACACATTCGTTATCTTGGTGCCACGGATAGAGCGGCTGCTTTGACCAGGTCCACGTGTCCCAAAGCGACTTAGGAGGAATTTCAACCATATAAAGTATTGTCGATCGGTGGGGCCTACTATAACCCAATTGTTGGTAAAGCTAACGGTGGCCAAAGGAAAATGGGACCTTTATCATTACTGGGGTCTACATCATAGTTGGACCCACATGTAATGTCGATTTCCTAGCGCGCTTTTTATTGTCCATGGTCATCTTTGCGTGTTAAATACTATCCATACAAATATACGCAAATATAACATTTCTGTTTTCTTACTTAAAATATTAGCGAAATATTATCGTAGGAATAATTAAAATGTGCAAATTGGCACCAACACATTAATAAATAAATAAAAAATTAGATTACATTTGACCATTAATCAAGCAATCAGTTACACCGTAATCGCAAATTTATAAAAAGGTTAGCTATGTAAATGTATTGTGCTCATCGTATTATATCCAATTATTTTTCTTTTAAAATTCAAATAATTAACCATAGTTAATTATTTTGATATTAGCCATTAATTTTACTCTAACACTTCCGATTTATCTGAACTTGGAGTAGTCTATGCTTTATTAGATTCAAATAGAAGGAGTTAACTCAAATTATGGTATAATTGCAACTACTATTCATGAAACAATTTTTAACGATAATATATGAAAGAAATATTGTAGTATATTCAGTTTATGTAATTTGGTTTGCATAGAATTAACAAGAACTGTATACGTTAGCTTTGTGTAAAGCGTGGTAGTGCGTATATGCATGTGTCACTGTCAACGGCTAATAATTTAATTACCAAAGATTAGGCTATAGCGGTGGGCACTCATTGTGTACAAAGTCAAATTTCACATTTGAGGAGTTAAACATGGTTTTGAGTAAGGTCCGTTTGGATTAGCTGGTTTGAAGTAGCTGATAAGCATTAAGTAATAAAAAGCATTTTTAAGTGCTAAAATTAATTTAATAAATAAGCAGTTACGTATTTGGATACTAGTGCTGAAATTAATAATAAGTTGTTGTACTATTTGATGAAAAAGTATTGATAAGCTCTTTTTCTGTTAAAATGACTTAAATAACCTTAGAACTGATTACACTTATAAGGGCGTAATATTTTCAAAATTTTAGATTCCAGATCGAGCCAAATACAAAATATTCTATTTGTCATTTTATTTTAGATACAACTCTGTTTTAATAAGATAATTTTATGATAAATATAATTTATTTTATGATAAGCATATAATCATAAGTTATAATAAATAATAAATTGACAAAAGTTTCTCAGTAAAAAATAAACCTAAATAGGACAAAATATTTGAAGAGAAACAAACACCGTCTTCATCACCGCAATACTTAGAAAGCAATACACCAAAAATTTAATATGTCCTCATTCATTACATACAGTTCAAAGATTAATACATAATCAATAGCTACAAATATGCAAAGGAATAAAGAATTTGCTTATCTTAAATAGTTAATGAGAATTGCAAACTTGAAGAGGGGGAGGGGAGGGTGATCACGCCCAACTCTAGTCCTAAAAAGGATAAAAGGTCGCTGCAAATATAATCCGGTCTAAAAGTCCGAAGTCGAATCCTACAGAGAACTAAGGTTTCGCTGTAATTGTTCAATATCGCAAAGAAGACAAGTTTGAACAATTTCTAAATTATAATATTAAGATTTTTATATCTAACTAATTAACCAACAAATACTATAAAATGGTAAAATTATCAACTAACGATACAAAGGTTTGGAGACTAAATTAAGGAGGTCTAGAGTTATGATTTCCCCAATTGTTGATTTCATTAATTGTATGTTTCTTATAGCTTTGACTTAGTTGCCTCTATCAATCATGGACTCTCCAGCTATCATAAATCTCTCTCAAGCAATTATGATAATTTACTAGACGCACTCTCTCAAGCTACGCTAGCTAGATTCATATTACAGTTCACTTAGACGCACCCGAGGTATCGTTATCTCTAATCCAACCTCTAAACCCTCGGTTATGACTCTCGCCTATACTCCGGGAGTGATGTTGATCAACCAACTACCTAAATATGCACTCTCTCTCAAGCAGATACAGAATAAATAGGAACGGCTAATTGAGGATCCTTTCAATTAACCAAAATCAAAACGTAGTTGAACAAATAGAGATTAACAACTAACTCAAAACTATATTAATATAACAACCAATTCATCCCCAAAAGGTTCCATCAAAACCCTAGAAAACGAATTAGCTTTTCATAAAAGTATGTGAAAATATAATACTCCAATTCATAACCAACAATAAAATAGGAAGAAGAAGGGGAAAAACTCGTAGTTGAATCTTCCTCCTTGCTCCTAGCATGTTCTTGCCTCCAAGGGTTTTGTCTAACCCTAAAGTAGTGTCTCTTTAGCCTCCTTAGGTCTAAATTATGTCAAAAGTATGTCCTCCTCCTTCAAAATAGGTTTAGGACCCCTTTTATACAAGTTGGAATAGTGTAGGGCCGAAATAACCTTGTCCCGGACGAAATAGGACTTCTTTTTGACGCCTGGAGCGGCGCGGCCGCGGCCAAAACGTGGTAGGACCGCGGCCAGACAAGCTCTCTGATTTTCTGCCGCGGTCAGTTCCGCGGTCGCGGTTTCTACCGCATTTTTCACCCTGTTCCGTTTAAAATGTGGAAAAACGTAAAACATGAAAGTTGTAGCCCTTTGAGTTACCTTTCCAACCATATATTGTGGAGCCCAAATGGAGTTCTGAGCAAAACGTTATGTCTATTTTACTAGACAGTGCGCAATATGCCTCATCGAGTCTTTGTTTGTTCTCAACTATCAAATTTGACCCCCGAACACGATCCCGGCTTAATTCCTTGAGCTTTTACTCAGACTTCAAAGCTTCAAATCACTTAAATTCATTCCATAACATCTATATAGCTCGAAATCACTCCTAAAAGGCATAAAACACACCGTTAGTGCAAAACACTAGCGATTAAAGCGCAAACTCAACTAAAGTGCAGTAAATTAGAGTGTAATAAGCGATTAAAATATGCAATTATAGCCTATCATCAACACCCCACACTTACACCATTGCTCGTCCTCGAGCAATCTAACTACACTTTTTTTTTATAGACACGACCTTTTTAAACAATTCTCCTAACTCATCACACCAAGAGTAGTTAAAATAGACTAAGCACAAAAGCGTAACATCTTCACCTCAAGATTTGACTCACAAGTACCACGCATTATTCACAACTCACCTACTTACTCTAACATAGAGGTCACTGACATTACCTTTCCTTCATGAATCAAGTGCCCTCACACAACAAAAGAGAGTAGTTCCACACAATAAAATTTAAGAACACTTAGGAACTCAAGATAGAAAGAATTCACTCACTCTCAGAAATAACATTTATATGCCACAAAAGATGCACCATAAGCTTGCCCGTAGTGTACTACTCCACTAATCGAGCTCATTCAATCTTGGATCAATTAGGACTTTATTTGGTTGTAATGTAGGCTACGGGACGGGTAGGATTCATTTAGATATAAGAGTGACTACACCTCCCTAAGCACTTTAATACATA
>NW_017674218.1:45338-62077 GCF_001879085.1 Nicotiana attenuata
AAGGGTAAAAGAGACTCCCTGGTAGGCCAAAGGCCGAAGCACTAACAACTCATGGGGTACTCAGACTTCTCCCAAGCTTGGTCCTTCGTGCGGGTACCTCACACTTAGTTCCAGCCATTTGGTTTGTTGTTGCATCCTTCCAATACCTTTGCTTTCCATTCTCCTAAAAAATAAAAAAATTGACACTACAAAAATAATACAATTACAAAAAGTAAAAAAATAAAAGAAAGCAATAAAGCTGGGTTGCCTCCCAACAAGCGCTTGATTTAACGTCGCGGCACGACGCGAATCACTTTTTGCCTCCACCTCGAGCTTATGAATTGAACCCCCAATTTGGCATCAAGTTTTCGGCTATGCTCCAGGGGTGGAGGAACAAATCTAACTGGCCCAAGCAACCATTGCACTATTCTATACTTCTTGGCTTTTAAATGAGGTATGTAGTCCTGTCTTTCTGGCAAGAAAAATTCCAGAATGTAGGCACCTTGTCCCTCATTCCTTGACTTCTCAATCGGCTCGGATGACTCTATTTCCATACCGTCATCCAAGCACAATGTAGAAAAATGTTTGGAGTGGGGACCAATGCGCTCAAACACATGAACTTCAGGACTTTCAACATCCTCAACATCAATGATACTCGAGTCAATAAAATTTGTATCCTCAATGTCCTTGGCTGACTCTAGTCTCACTTCTTCAACATTGACACCTTCAAATTCGAGTTGGCTAGGTTGTTGATGTTCTACTCTGACCTCCCCAATTAACACCTCAAATTCATGCTCTTCTTGGCTACTATCCTCAATATTGGCTTGTTGAGCATTAAAAGCTCCAACCACTTGACTCAATTGAGCCTCCAACTTGCGAATAGTTGCCTCTTGCCTTTCTATGTGCAATTGTTTCTCATTGTTTTGTTCCAGAAGGCACTTTAGCATATCCTTGATCTCCTTCAGGTCCGCATTCCCTGGTTCTTTGTTCCTATTAACTTCACAAGAAAAGGTAGAACCATCGTAGTAAGGGGTTGGGGGAAAATAAGAAATATAAGCACAACCATGAAGGTGACCATTTTTACCACCACACACATCACACACATTCCACAAATAAGATTGAGTTGGTGCACATAACTCGCTCTTAGGAACGTTTTGAAAATTTTGCCATGGGTGGTTTCCTTCACAATATGTATGGAGATCAATAGTAGAATTATCTACACCTAAATTCCCATAATTCCAAGATGCCATGTTTCTCAAATCAACAGTTATAAAAAAAAATTCCAAGAAAAAACAAAATAAAATAAAAGTTCAAACTTGAACCCTAGCAATATATACAGCTACAACTACACCGTTAGTTCCCCGGCAATGGCGCCAAAATTTGATCACGCCCAACTCTAATCCTAAAAAGGATAAGCGGTCGCTGCAAAATATAATCCGGTCTAAAATCCGGAGTCGAATCCCACAGAGAACTAAGGTTTCGCTGTAATTGTTTAATATCGTAAAGAAGACAAGTTTGAACAATTTCTAAATTATAATATTAAGATTTATATATCTAACTAATTAACCAACAAATACTATAAAATGGTAAAATTATCAACTAACGAGACAAAGGTTTGGAGACTAAATTAAGGAGGTCTAGAGTTATGATTTCCCCAATTGTTGATTTCATTAATTGTATGTTTCTTATAGCTTTGACTTAGTTGCCTCTATCAATCATGGACTCTCCAGCTATCATAAATCTCTCTCAAGCAATTATGATAATTTACTAGACGCACTCTCTCAAGCTACGCTAGCTAGATTCACATTACAGTTCACTTAGACGCACCCGAGGTATCGTTATCTCTAATCCAACCTCTAAACCCTCGGTTATGACTCTCGCCTATACTCCGGGAGTGATGTTGTTCAAACAACTACCTAAATATGCACTCTCTCTCAAGCAGATACATAATAAATAGGAACGGCTAATTGAAGATCCTTTCAATTAACCAAAATCAAAACGTAGTTGAACAAATAGAGATTAACAACTAACTCAAAACTATATTAATATAACAACCAATTCATCCCCAAAAGGTTCCATCAAAACCCTAGAAAACGAATTAGCTTTTCATAAAAGTATATGAAAACACAATACTCCAATTCATAACCAACAATAAAATAGGAAGAAGAAGGGGAAAAACTCGTAGTTCAATCTTCCTCCTTGCTCCTAGCATGTTCTTGCCTCCAAGGGTGTTGTCTAACCCTAAAGTAGTGTCTCTTTAGCCTCCTTAGGTCTAAATTATGTCAAAAGTATGTCCTTCTCCTTCAAAATAGGTTTAGGACCCCTTTTGTACAAGTTGGAATAGTGTAAGGCCAAAATAACCTTGTCCCGAACAAAATAGGACTTTTTTTTGACGCCTGGAGCGACGCGGCCGCGGCCAAAACGCGGTAGGACTGCGGCCAGACAAGCTCTCTGATTTTATGCCGCGGTCAGTTCCGTGGTTGCAGTTTCTACCACGTTTTTCACCCTGTTCCATTTGGAATGTGGAAAAACGTAAAACATGAAAGTTGTAGCCCTTGGAGTTAGCTTTCCAACCATATATTGTGGAGCCTAAATAGAGTTCTGAGCAAAACGTTATGTCTATTTTACTAGACAGTGCGCAATATGCCTCATCGAGTCTTCGTTTGTTCTCAACTATCAAATTTGACCCCCGAACACGATCCCGGCTTAATTCCTTGAGCTTTTACTAAGACTTCAAAGCTTCAAATCACTTATATTCATTCCATAACATCTATATAGCTCGAAATCACTCCTAGAAGGCATAAAACACACCGTTAGTGCAAAACACTAGCGATTAAAGCGCAAACTCAACTAAAGTGCAGTAAATTAGAGTGTAATAAGCGACTAAAATATGCAATTATAGCCTATCATCAGAGGGGGGTAGGTTTTTATTCTAAAAAGGAATATTTTAAGGATAAAATAGTAAAATTTTTGTTCAAACTTAAAGTGCTTATAAGCTAAAAATTTATAAGATTGGGCTGACCAGCTTATGACTTTTGGCTTATTTTTTACTTATAAGCACTTATAACTTTACCAAACGCGTAGATAAACCGAAGAGTGCTTATAAGCTAGTTTGACCAGCTTATAAGCTTAGCCAAACACCCTTAAAATTTTTAAAATTCAATGGCCTATTTACTATGCTACCTAAATTAGTAAAAACTTACTGAAAGTTGTTGGTTCCAACCAAAGTTGTAAAAATAAAAATGAAAAAGAGAGACTAAAAACATCTCGTTTCCATCACGCGCAGCGTGGTTACACTAAATTATTATTTTATCATAATTAAATATTTAAGCAATGATGCGTATTAATTAATTATAATTTAGTGATAATAATATTTATATAAACATATATCATATATTTATTGAATCGGTGCAAACACTCAACACGAATAAATTTTTCCCAAAACAGAATATAAATTAATTCACAACCCATACATTTCACACCGAAATCACAAAGTCAACAAAGTTCCCTTCAATGATGGACAACATTTTAAAATCATGTTTCTTGTTTAATTGGAATTGACCTTTTTTATTTTGGAAAACTTACACAAACGTCCCAAATAAATCTCAACTTACCAACCTCTAGCCATTAGTCATAGGCTTACCAAAACTAGCCAACAAAAATTGAAAAACCAAATAATAGGGTTCTTCTCTCAAAGAATCACATGCAAAAATCACCTTCCATATTTTTAAGCGTGATTAGCAATATTAGATACAAGACGGAAAGGAAATTTCATGGACGGGGTAGCAAATAAGGTGATGAAATACAAAAATCTATACAATATTCCAAAAATCTAAACAAAAAATGAACTTTTTCAATGGGTATAGTTGAAATTCATTGAAAATATATAGATAAGTCAATATACAAAATTTGAGGAAGATTGGAGGTGATTTGGACTGGTTTTGTATCAAAATTCGTAATTAAATCGTGTTCAAAAAAGTCTTCTGTGACACATGTATCAAACATGTATCACGCATGTATCACACACGCAGGTATACATGGATATACATGTGATACACAATTGATACAAATATGATACATATGTGATACACAAATGATACACAAGGTGATACACATATCATTTTTTTTTCATGTTCAGCTTTTACTTCGAATTTTCAATTCAAACCACCTCAAAACTTCACCAAATCATCCCGAAACTGAGATTCAAGCTCCTTAAGTTGTGCCCAATCTATTCTAATAACACCCACTCAAAACAAAGCAAAAATTTGATATTTTTTGCTACAAATAGCTAATTGGCTAATTTGGCTAATATTAGTAATATTTTATCAATTGGCCAATTTTTGTAATGAGCTACTTATAAATGGACATAGCTGGTAATTTCCCTTTTATTTTTTGTTTCCCACCCGGTGTCTGATACCCGCATTGGAGTCCGACTATATCCGAATTTACACTGCGTAGGGCCCCATTCGGGAGCAAGCGCTCCTAACAAGGATTTTTCCATATCCAGGGCTCGAATTCGGGATCTATGGTTAAGGGAAAAACAGTTACATCTACTGCACCACTAACATCTAGATAAAGAATACTAGCTTTTTTTAAAAGTGGAAAATAATAATTTTTAGCAAACACAACCCAGATAAAGACACTTTGCAAAGTAACCCACGAGAGGAGTTACAAACTCAAATATTTTCACAATTTCAAACATACTCCACAAAGACACTTTTTCAAGAGAAAGCAAAAATTTAAACTTCAGACTAAAAACAAAGGTATAATATAAGGGCGTAAAAAAACAATTTGGAAGTAATTCTATAATAATTTTCGGAAGAGATTCTCAGCACATTTGACTAATTTATAGAGCTTGTAGTTTACATAATTATTTTAGACTAAACCAAATATTTACTTATGTTTCATCATATTCTGTCTATAAAGTTCGAAGGTTAAGAGTGTTAGAGAATAAAAAGATTAACAATTAACCAACGCACACTATAGTGTATACGCTATGGATTCCTTAACAATTGTCCAGTCACAAACAATTATCAATCATTATGATTCAAAATTTAATATACTTAGAATGAATTTGCTAATTTAGAAATTAAACCTTTTAAAGATTTTT
The DNA here is from genome assembly GCF_001879085.1 of Nicotiana attenuata. Lineage (NCBI taxonomy): Eukaryota > Viridiplantae > Streptophyta > Magnoliopsida > Solanales > Solanaceae > Nicotiana > Nicotiana attenuata. Next base: position 50,428 of record NW_017674218.1, read on the forward strand.
CTTCCAAAACCTAGTTTCTGCTATATTTTGGTTTTCAGAAAATAATAATATTTTTTATTATTTCAGAAAATAATAATATGTTTCTTCTCCCTTCGAAACATGGTTAATATTGTTACTACGCACTTGGACAATATTATATGCTAGTTAATTTCTTGTTACTGTTCGAAAATTAATAAACAACTGCACTAATTTACAAGAAAAACAAACCCAATATAGTTCCACAAGCAAAGGGTATTATGTACGCAGACCTTATTCCTACGTTGAAGGTAGAAAAACTATTTCTGATAGATCCTCTGCGCAAGTAAAGATGAAAAGAAAGTAGTGTCACACCTCCTTTTTCCGAGGAATAAGGAGTTTTTCCAATTAAAGTGACATTATTCGAAATGGAATTATTTATTTAATTTAGAGTCGCCACTTGGAATTGTTTACCCTTAAAATCGGATAACAATTAAACTTATAAGTGGTTTTAAGGATATGTAATTTCACCTAGCACCAATTGATAAATATGATGATTAATAGTAGAAACAAACAACAAAGTAAAGCAAACCAGTATTGAAATACAATTCAGCCCTCGAGCTAGGTCGCCATCGAACTGAGTGAGTGAGAGTAGAGTTACAAAACCAACTGATGAACAAGAAAGTATAAGAGAAAAGATTATTGTATTGCTTTGATATGCGTCAATGTCAGATGATTGCAAAATGATTAGAACCCTCTTTATATAGAAGAGTAATCCTATCTATGGTACAATTTTAATTACAGAAGTAAATCCCATGATTAGCTAAACAACCGCTCTTGATTTGATCTGTTCCGAGATTTTCGCCATGATCTTCGACTAGTCATGTATATCTCGCCTTTTAGTTATTATGCTATCTTCGGTCTTGCTTGATGTCTGTCTCGTTCGACCTTGGTCATTACTGGTTTCGATCTTGCTAGGTACTTCGAATCCCGAACCCGATACCTCATCCTCGTATCTCGATCTGCCAAGCCATGGGACTAATCATGGATCCATCCTCCTAGCCATGGTTAATTAGTGAAATTGGATGTGCCCGACCGTATACAGATAGTCCACTCGTTTCTTGAAATGTAATGACAAGAAACGAATTGAATTTACGAACCAGACCTTGGTTTATCATTACGTAAGCATTGTGATATAAGCGGTAGAGGTGACCGAAACGTCCCATCGGTTCAATTTCCCAGGCATTTAAGGCACGTCAGTTGCCGGTCGGCCACTAGCAACTTTGAACCGTCGCCGTGAAACCCATAAATAGGCCTCTTTTCCATTCTTTCAAACTTTACTTTAATCTCTTCTGCTATAATCTTTTAAGCTCTTTGCATTCTTCAAGTTCTTCTTCTGCAATCCTTCAAGTTTCATCGCTAGCCTCTTCTTAAAACTCCATATATTCTAACCCCTGCTCTTCCTCGTTCTCAAAAATAGCTAAGACCTCTAAAACCGTCCCCTACAAAGAAACAGCCTCTTCATCACAGTCTGCCAGCGCCGGCACCGCAACGGAACATCCCCTTGCGGACTTCGTCCCGACAAACTGTGCCACTGCTGCTAACTTCAAGGTGGAGAATACACCCTCGACACCGGGTCGATGTGAACCAATGTCGAGGTACATGTGTAAGATCACTGAACGTCTTCTCGAGAAGGTGAAAAAGGAGTGCAACTGGGTAGGCGAGGATATAGTAGTGCCTAGCCCCGAAGAATCCATCACAACTTACAAGGAGGGGTATCTGAGTGTCTATACCTACCCCTTCACGATAAGCCCTTTAAATCCTATCATCGTTGCCTTTTGCAAGAGGTACAATCTGGGCCAAATCCACCCGTCGTTTTGGAGGATCGTGATCCTCCTTCGATTCTTTGTAAGCAAGATCGAGGGGCACCCTTTTACCCTCGATCACCTCATGCGCCTCTACTCCCCACGGCTTTATCGTGGAGGCATGATCAAGCTCCACCGCCGAGCCACCAAACCCTCGTTCTCGAGTATAGATGAAACTCGAGACCGAGGTTGGATGGGCAGATTTGTCCGAATAAAGACTTCGGATCTAATTCTTGCCGAAGACATGCCGTTCCCTGAAAAGTGGAACATGAAACGTAAGTACCGTTCTGCTTCTGAATATTCAACTTTTCTGTTTTGCTTCTTGTCTTCCACTCATCCAAATTTTTGTTTTGCAGCCGTGGACGTTGTGCCTGAAGTGATCCTCGACCTGAGGAAATGGGTCGAGGGATTGGTGTCACAAAAAACTTATTCCGAGCAAGCTTGGATAGAGTTGTCAAGGGGCCGATGAGAGGCTCGTAACCATGGTAAATTTCTTTCCTTGGAAGGGTTTTCAGTCGGGCTTTATTATTGTACTTACTTGTCTTTTTCATTTTATAGGCCTTCGGAAAGATGTGCCAATGAGGCCCCCCTCTGCTGAAGAAGAGGCACTCCTTTCCCCGGCTGCCCCGAAACAGGGCAAAGAGAGCAAAAGAAAGGAAGCTCCGAGTTCCCCAAGCTCGAAAAAGAAAAAGTCGGCCAGAAGGCCCCGTAAGCCTAAGGGAGATGTTATCCACGTAACTCTGGAGTCCGCCCACCAGCTATTGGATAAGACCGAAGATGACGATGAAGAAGAAGAAAACTATAGATTGGTGCCTCGTGCGCGAGCTGGCACTGAGATTTGAGGAACCATTGAATTGGCAGCCGCCGAAACTGCTCTGCCCCGACTTGATGGGTCCAAGCCGGAAAGAGTTGAAGATGCCTCATCTCGAGGTGGGGAGGCCACCGAGGAGGTGCTCGATACTGGTGTAGAAACCGAGCTCGAGGCTCCCCGGAATGAAAACGATGCCTCTCAAGACCCACTTGGGGCAATAGTGATCGCGGAATCCTCCTCGTTCCTCCAATTCCAGATTCGATGATACATGATGCCCAGGTTGTAGAGACTTGTCACGGAGAGGGGGCCCACAGAGAGGAAGATTTTTTCCGTGGTTATTTCGTTGATGTGGAATATATCACCGGTTTGGGTGATTTAGACATACCAAGGAAGAGCTCTAATGAGGCTTCCTCGAGCTATACACTGACCAACCAATTCCCAGCCCCCAACGTTGACCCCGATCGATAGCGGCCTCTTATCATCTCGATCCCGGAAGATACATAAGTTTTATCTGCCCCCGTAGGGGTGGCAAGTTATCTTCCATGCTTGGTCACTGAGGAGGACCAAGCCAAAATGAATCCAGTGGATGTTGCCTGCTTGTTCAACAAGGCACATTATGCTCTGAATCGGGTAAGTTCAAGGACCATTGTCTTATCATGACTTTTGACTTGTGGATATCTCTAATATTTCTTCCTTTCTTGCAGGCTTCGGTGTTGCACCACGAGGCCTTTCTTCGAGTCCGAGAGGAACGCAAGGCCGAGGTCTAGGGTCTCACTGAGAAGTGCAACACTTACAAGATTCTCAGTGAGAAGCTTCAAGTGGACCTGGTGGAGGCTCAAAACGTGCATGAAGAGATGGCCAAGAAGGTATTCCGAATTCTTTGTGATAGTGAGGACAAGTCGGAGATAATGACTAAGAATCACATTCTGCAGGCTCGACAGAGGCTCGAACAAATCAAGGGCTTTCAAGGGCAAATAGACAAAGTGCGAGCTGAAGCTAAACGGTTCAAGGGATGTATGGACATCTTTGCTGCACAAAAGGAGACCGTTCAAGCAGAGCTGGATTGCGCCAAGTCACAACTTCTATATGCAAGGGACAATGCTTCGGTCCAGGCGAAGAAAGTCGAGGTGCTCGAGTCCAATTTGGCCAACTTGGCCAAGGAGCTAAGGTTGCCAGATTTGAAGTGGCTGCGGCCAATACTAAGGCTCAGGCTATTGCGGGTTAATACAAAGTCGATGTCGAAGCCACCCTCGATCAGGCCAAGGGTATGGTAGATCATTCGAAGTGGAAGGCTCGAAAGGAGGCTCTCGAGGGAGTTCTTGCTTAGTGTTTTGACATATCTGCTAAGCTCGAGATCACCAAGGCTAAGGAAGGAAAGGCTCGGAAGTTAGCATTTCCCAATGAGGATTCCGAGGATGTGAGCGGATCTGGTGGAGAAGACTCTGAGGGCGAAGAAGCTGCTCCCCAATAGGACTAGGCCTTTAGGATTTGTAGTGTTTCCTTTAAGGCTGTTTCGACCTTTGTAAAGGGTTCGGATCAGGCCATGCTGCCCTTGTAAATGATTTTTGATATATAAAAATCTTTTCTTTCCCTTTCTGTCTTGTCTTTACTTCATTTTATTTATGTCTTATGAAATTGCACTCATAAGTTTGAGGCTTAGGCAATTTGGACCAAAACCGAACTAGTGTCAAGTGAGTACTTGCTCGAACTCGAAGTAGGGTAACCCTTAGGTTTTTACTGAGTGAGGATGATTCCTCGGACTCAAAACAAAAGATTTCCCTTAGGATTTTGTATTAGACCGATGTGGACTTTGTAGAACGATCGTTTATTATACGTAAGGCTTCCTACCCCTTTTGGCTTTCAAGAATTTTACCCTTTGATTTGTTATTTATGTTCGTAAAGGTTGTGATGCCTTAGCATGACGTAAGGGATTTGTTCGAGAGTTCGAACAATTTTGCACTCATTAGAGTTTTTAAGGCTCGATATTATCAAAGGCTTTTATAATTTTGCCGAGGGTAGCCTTTTTAACCGGTTATAAAAATATTTGAAGGCCTGTTTTATTACGAAATTCAGACGTCTGCGAACCGTGTCAATTTGGCCGTAGCCTTTAGTTTGGGATTTGCCTCTTGGGCTTGTTTTCCCGTTGAGCTTCGAACTTGTTCAAAGTGTTAGTCCCTGAGTGGGGCGGCCGTGGCCTATAAAAATCGAGGGTTGCCTTTTTAAGGTCTTATAATCTCGAGATTTCAATAATCCGATCTCGTCTATTTTTCAGACGGCAGTCCCCGAGTGGGGGGTTAATTGTTCGAACTATGATTGCGATCGGCCCTTAATCCTGTTTATATAATAGACCGAGTATGAAATTACGATGTAGAATATTTTTCTAAGGCATGAGATATTGTCAAGGAAAAATACTTCTTTCAATAGATGATTATACATGCGTACATGTTTGAAGTTAGGGCTCGAGTAACCTATATGGGAACGATTCATTTGACCGTTTGGCCCTTACAAAATTTACCTATCGAGACCCCGTTTTTACGAAGTAATTTCCTTGCAACAAAGTTTACCTTCAAGGGTAATGCCCCCCAGTATTCAAGGTTGATTGTAAAGAAGCCTCGGATACTGTTGAATTGTTCTAAGTTAGCACGATCAATGGTTGCCTTGTTAAAAATCTCGCCGAAAAACCCAATTGGGACAAAACCGGTCTAAGGGAAAAAGAGTGCAACGCATGTTTCAGACCTAAAGACTTCGTGCCGAAGGATCCATCGCCGTTCCTGATCGAACACCTACAACTGGTTAGCTTAAAATATAAATGAAAATGGAGAATATCGTAACTTAGCAGTAATATCGCTTTAGGAGTGACACGTTCCAATTGTTTGATAGTTGCTCGCTGTTTACTGTGCCGAGCTTGTAGGATCCCTTTCCGACAATATTGAGGACCTGATATGGTCCCTCCCAGTTTGGACCCAGTTTTCCTTCATTCGGGTTTCGAGTATTGAGGGTGACTTTTCTTAGCACCAAGTCCCCTATTTTAAAGTATCGAAGATTGGTTCTTCGGTTGTAGTACCTTTCGATCCGCTTTTTTGTGCCGCCAATCGGACGAGGGCGGCCTCGCGTCTTTGATGTCGCTCAAACTCACACCACAAATATAGGTAGTAAGGCGGTCGAAGCAATAATAAAACCCAACGCGAGTCGGGGTCGAATCCTCAGGGAGTTAGAACTCGGATCAGGTATATATTTAGTGCAATTGTATGATGTACCTCAAATTACACTTCCACATTCTTGTTTTGTATTTACTTCTACTTTAAGCTATTGATTGCAAATATTAAACTAGGAGACAATATTTTTTGTTTTGGTTGTTTTTCAAATGATAAAAGATCTAGGGTCGTGACTTCCACCTAGGTGGTTACCTAACGGGTTGTACACTCTAGGGCCAATTTGATTAGTCGGGGATCGTAATATAGCAATTGCACACAATTACCCACTCTATACCTCTCGTAGTTTGAGTGATTTTGTCCAATTTGGTTTTCTCAAGTCCAAATGGGTATTGCACAAAACAAGTGATACATGCTCAAGTCGGGTCTTACTATCTCTAGATTTGACCCTTTAATTGGGGCTATCAATTTCTTGAGTTCACCCCAATTTCTTGTTAGCCAAGTTTTCCTAGACTTAGTCTCTCTTTCTCAAGTAGAGACTAAGTCAAATAGGCATGAATCAATGTTTGCAACCATTAATTCTTGAATTCAAGCATGAACAAGGCAAAATATCACTAACCCAATCACAAACAAGCCCTAAATCAAATACCCATTAAGAATCCACACTAGGGTTGGGCCACAACCCTAGCTAGAAATTTAGCTACTCATGAAAAATGAAGAAACTAAAGAAGAAATTAAGATAGAATGCATAATAATTGATTAGGGAAAGAAAATCTAATGTCTAGAAGTTAATCCAGTACAAAATTACTCAAAACAGTAAAGAAAACGGCTTAGGTGCTCTCCCAAAAACTAAACTAACCTAACAATGACAAAAAGTTATATTTATACTAAGCTGAAAATATCTGACAAAAATGCCTCTGCGGAGGTTGTGCGGACCGCACATTTCTGAGTGCGGCCGCACTCTTGCTTCTGCTGCCGCACAATTATAGTGCGGTCTACACTCCTTGAACTTGAGCTCTGGCTTTTGCGGGACTTCAGCGGACCGCACTATTCTGGGTGCGGCCGCGCTCTTGATTATGCGGCCGCACAAAAATAGTGCGGTCCGCATTTCTTCTTGATTCTAAAATCCCTTCTCTCTGATTCTTGTCTTCTGCGGACCGCATAATTTTGAGTGCGGCTGCACTTGTCCCTCTGCGGCCGCACAATTATGGTGTGATCCACATGCCTTCAGCCTTCCTAAAAGTCCAACTCTCTGAATCTCCTTGTTTGCGACCGCACAATAATTGTGCGGTCCGCATTGTAGGCCTTTTTGCCCTGTTTTGGTTCTTGTTCACTTTTGACTCCTTTATGAGTTGATTTTGACTTCTTTGGCTCGTTTTCCAATATTCCTGTACAAAAGCATATTTCATTAGTTTTTGGGAATACCTTTAAGAATTTTTTAGCTAAAACGCAAGTAAAAGAGAGCAAATAAGCAGTCAAAAACTCTACTTATCAACTGCCCCAAACTTAAGCTTTTGCCTGTCCTCAAGCAATTAAGGCAATTCCCACCTCCACTAGAAAAAGGAATATTTCAGCTAGCCTAAGGTGAATCAATTACACATCAATTGGGACCAACACTTACCCACAACACATATGAATTATCAACAACGCAATGATTTGACTTTTTGAGTACAATAGTTCTAATGTGACACTAGAGCATCAAGAGTTGACACTATTCATCAAGGAAGCTTGCTCTTTCACATAGGTCATTGTGGATCCCAAACTCCTCCTCCTATACTCTCCATTAGCAAATCTCACTTTAGAATGTAACACATGAATCAAAGATTGTGAAAACTATGCTCATCTCTCTCAAAAGAATGTCACAAGTCCGGCTCTAAGTACCATAAACTTGCCCCTCATAGGGCTTTTTCGGGATGTAATGAAGGTTTTTTGGAGGCAAGGTAGGTCTTGATGAGATAGAATGGGTTCCTCTTTCCTTAAGCACTCCATTTTCTCATTTTGGCTCATACTTTATCTACTATTTGAGTCAATTTCTTTTTCCTCGGGTGGAACTAGAGAGACGTAACGTCACTCTTTCTTGGTCATGACATTCATTTTTCTCCTTTTCTATTTACTCCATGCCTTTCATCATTGTTTTCTTTGAATCCTTTCAACTTTCCACCTTCTTCACTTTCTTTTTGGCATTTTTCTTTTTGTTCTTTCTTTCTTTTCTTTGCCTTCCCTTTTCTTCATTTCTTTCTCTTCTTTGTACCTTTAATCACTTTCAAACTCCTCGTCTCTCCCCCAAACTTATGTTTTTGCCAATTGCTTCTCAAGAATGCTAAGGAAAGATTGGGTGCCAAAGAGAGGGTCAATACAAAACGGATAAAGGCTTGTAACGTGGTTATTGAAAGAAAAAGGGCTTAGGCTCAAATGGGTTGACTAGGGATATCACATTGGTAGGCTATATGAGATTTCGAACTTTAAATTGGATCAAGGAGAGCCTACATTCATTTCTCAAGACAAGCTACACTTAGAGTTTCGCCTAGAAAAACATTCGGGGCAAGTTCTAGATTATAAGCACAGGTACTTGGACTTGCAATTCAATACCTCACTTCTCACGCCGTTGGATTGCTAAAGAGAATGGAGTCGAGGCCCCACAACAACCCTAGTTAAGATTGAGAATCACAAATGGCTCGACTGAACCACTTGATGGCAGCTTAAGTCAACACAAGAGTCAAAAGGTCACAACTAGAGCTATTTTCTGCCAACAACTTTATTTTTAACCATAAGGCCGTAGGTAAATGTGTTGGTACCAATTGAAGCATGCTTGAGACCCCTTTTATTCATTACTACTATATTTGCCAAAACATTAAAATAAATGGACTCAACCCCTTAAGAAGGTCGTCACGCTATCCATCGTTGGAAAGAGCCACCTGGTTCATACAAAATCCACATTTGGAAAGAACCGTGGCATTAAGAAAACAAATGCTTATTGTTCACTCAAAACGAAAAAAGAAGCTAACAAATAAAAAAGAAGCTATTAGAGTAAATAAGAAGTTATACTACAAAGGAAAGAAAACTAAAGAAGCTATGAAATAAACTACGGAAAGCGAGATAAATGAATATACAAACTGAAGTAAAATGAATATATACATAAGGGAAACTGAATATATACATCAAACTAAAGGGAAGAATATATACATACCAAAGGGAAAATAAAGATAAAAGAAAAATAGTATAAGAGTTATTACAGGCCAAATTCAATGTCAATAAATCAAAATAGACCGCCCCCCGAAGAAAATAAGCATTGTCCTCAATGCTTAACAAAAATAAGAACAGGGAAGGGGTAGAGAGTTAAGAGAACTCCCTATGTGGTCTCAGTCTGCATGGGATCCGCACCACCATCAGGCTCCTCTAGCTGTATCTCATCATCATCTGGCTGAGGGACAACAAGATTGCTGAGCATCTGGATCATCTCCTCAGCGGTGTAGGCAGTCACAAACGGCTCCTCAGACTGGTCAGCTGCTATATGTGATGCCTCTGGTACTGTAGGTGCTGCTTGTGTTGCTGGGGCCGAAGGTGCTCCCTAAGTAAGTCCAGTGGTAGATCTCCGGCAGATGTAATCTTTGCAATCTCTTTGCTCAGCTTCTCCACCGACTTCTTTGATGCCTGAGACTTCCGCATCTTCTTGACCTGTTTGCCCAAATCCTTAATGACCTTCTCATGCATCACTGGAGTCTCCAAAATGGTCTTCTGTTGTCCAGAATCTTTTTCAATGTTTCCTCCACTGACGGAGGTACTTGTGGCTCTACTGTGGTGGAGGACTGTTCTGCAACAACTCTGGATATGTCAGTCAGCTTTGTAGTAGCTGCTTGCATCTAGTTGTTTAGACTCGCTAATGTATGGGAGACTCGCAGTGCAGTCTGAGGATAAGTAGATGAAGCCAGCACTGATAATGCCACTGATAGTCTAGCAGAAGCAGGTGGTCCGGCAGAGGAAGATGGTGGCATGTCCGCTCTCCCGCTAGAAGGGCCGACTGCTGTGGGAGTTAGTACAGATCCTGAAGGCTTAGCACCCGAATCGGTAACCATTACCACTGGCTCCTCAGACTGGCCAGCGGAGGTTGTAGCCTTACCCTTGAACTTTGGGTTGTCAGCTCTCTGAATGTGGTACCATGAGAAGGGCTTCTTGGCCTTTACTTCGATATCATAGTGCCTTGGCTCCACCCTTTGATCCTTGAAGTATTCAGTGAGGAAGTTCGGGTACAGATAGGATCTTTCACCTTTCTGGACAGCTAAAGTGATGTTGTGGACATGATGGCACAACCATTAATCGGATACCCAGCCATAATGGATGCCACCAAAACTGAACGGGGAAGTGGGAGATTGTTCTCATTGAGGCATGGATCAATGCGGCTGCACACGAATGTCTGCCACCCTTTTGCTTCAAAGTTTAGGGTGACTCAGACTATTGGAACCCCTGTTGTGAGCCACGGAGGTGTTGACCCTCGGAATGTCAGAATCTCAGCTTGCCACGGACGAGCTGCATCACCCATAGCTAGCTTTTCCAAGTATTGAACTATTTCTACTTCTTCAAACCCCACATATGAGTTCAGTGCACAGTGAAAGTACAAGAGGGGGGTGAATTGTCACTAATTGAAATTAATCGTTACTGAGTTGACTTAAAACTTTAGTAGTCGACTAAATATGGCAATCTTGCAGATATAACAGTTTGAGGTAATATACAGAAATTAAATGCCGAAATTAAAGACACCAGGAATTTTATACTGGTTCGGATTCAATGTGAATCCTAATCCAGTCCCCTTGGGTTGCAAGGGATTTCTCTTCAAGCAAATGAGTTTTTGTTTCGAGTACAGATGTGATGTATATCGCTCAGATTCTCTAGCACTCATTTGATACAATGCCTCACCAGTTGTATGCCCTCTTTCTATCCCTGACTTATTACACAGCAGATCTATGTAGGCTACTATGCTTGTTTGCAGTAGAATGAAGAGAGTTATTTTGGTTCGATCAAAGTTTACTAAGGATGATGTTACACAGTACATTTATACAAAGATGAATGGTGAAGGCTCGTCAACCCAAGGGTTTTGATCCTTGGAAAGAATTGATTCTTTCCAAGAATAAGGAACTATCCGTTGCTTCTCTTGAGATCTTTTCCTTCGGCAGACAATGGAATTAACAAGATTTCTCCTTGATTGTTGGACCTTCCAAACTTGACCACTGACCGGATCTTCTAGCCTTTATTATTCTCCCGTGATTTCGCCAATCACAGATCACTTCGAATCTTCACTTCGTTATGGCTGATTTGATTTCCCAGATTCACGGAGCTAATCCTGATTTGCTGATGTAGATTTTGTAGCTTTCCTTGTACACCGTGCGTTCTATAGGTGGCTTCCCTTGTGAGAGATTTCCTTCCTTGTTCGACACAGCCATTTCACTAGTTCTTCTTTACTTCTTTGAACTCCTGCACATGTATATAAATTGCATCATTAAAATATGATCTAACAATCTCCCCCTTTTTGATAATGGCAAAATAATATACATAGATGTAAGGAAGTAAACAACAGTTGACTTCCCTGTTTGTTACTAGCTGACTTGGCTCCCCCTCAATGTGTGTAGTCAACTGGACTTAGTCTCCCCCTCAATGTGTGCAGTCGACTTGTACCTGTATCCTGTATAGTTGACTTGTTCCTGTGCAATACATATAAAGTCTATGCATGTAGCATAGTCGACTTAACCTGTTCAAATAATAAAGAGTACCATCTATGCATGTAGCATAGTCGACTTGAACCTGCACATATTATCATTACAGACCAAAGAGGTCTATGCATAGTCAACTTGAACCTGCACAGATTGTCATAATAG
>NW_017674218.1:62457-77642 GCF_001879085.1 Nicotiana attenuata
AGACCCTAGGTCTACTTGCTCAGGAGGCGCTGAAGAGGGTTTTGCCTTAGAACGGGTGCTCTTTCTGGTGGAGGCGGAGGGGTTTTTGGAGGTTTTAGCCATGGGAGAAGAGAGGGTTTTCACAAACTGAAGAGAGAGGATGGAGATGAGAGTGACCCGAAAAGGCTTAACTTAAAGTAAGAAAGATTTGACGGTTGAGTACAAAAAGGAAAGAGTGTCAGATGAAACGATGTGATGATTGGCTTTCCATCTTCGACTGCGAACTTATGTGAAACAGAATAAAAAGGAGAGGGAAGGAATTGAAAGCGTAATTAATTCACTGAAATGTAGTAATTATGACAAGTTTTTGAAAAAGAACAATTAGGTCCTAAGAGTTTTTTGAAAAATAAATTATCCCAAGTAATTTTCTCAAAAGGCAAAATCTTTCTTCCAACAAAGGTTTAGTAAAAATATCAGCTAATTGGGCAGAAGTGCTAACAAAAGCTAATTCTATGTCACCCTTAAGAACATGATCTCTAATAAAATGATGCTTAATGTCAATATGCTTTGCTCTAGAGTGATGCACATGATTTTTTGAAAGACAAATTGCACTTGAATTATCACAAAAGATTTGTATAGGTTTAAAATAAAGTTCATAGTCACCCAATTGATGAGACATCCATAGGAGTTGTGCACAACATTGACCAATGGCAATATACTCAGCTTCAGTAGTGGACAAGGCGACTGATGCTTGCTTTTTACTGTTCCAGGATATTAAAGCCTTTCCTAGTAATTGACAAGTGCCACTCGTGCTTTTCCTGTCTTCCTTATCACCTGCTAAATCTGCATCTGAGAAACCTTCTAATTTAAACGAGTTAGAGCGAGGATACCATAATCCAAGAGATACTGTGCCAATGAGATATCGAATAATTCTTTTTATAGCAGTCAGATGTGACTCCTTGGTAGCCGACTGAAACCTGGCACATTTACAAACGCTGAACATTATATCTGGTCGACTTGCGGTCAGATACAGTAGTGATCCAATCATTCCTCTGTATTTGGTTTCATCAGCTGGAGTACCCTGTTCATTCTTATCCAAATTTGTAGCCGGACTCATAGGCGTGCCAATCGATTTTGCATTGCTCATACCAAATTTCTAGATCAGCTCCTTTGTATATTTAGTCTGACAAATGAAGGTTCCTTCTTTGGTTTGTTGAATTTGAAGCCCAAGAAAAAATGTGAGTTCACCCATCATGCTCATTTCGAACTCGCTTTGCATGAGGTTTGCAAATTCCTTGCACATAAGAGAGTTAGCACTACCAAAGATAATGTCATCAACATAAATTTGAATGATAAGATTACCTTCTGTTGATCGTTTAATGAATAGAGTAGTATCAATTTTACCTCTAGTAAACCCATGATCAACAAGGAAAGTACTTAACCTGTCATACCAGGCACGTGGAGCCTGTTTCAGTCCATATAGGGCCTTAGTAAGCTTGTACACATGATATGGGAATTTTGAGTCTTCAAAACCTGGAGGTTGTTTTACAAAAACTTCCTCTTCGATGAATCCATTCAGAAAAGCGCTTTTTACATCCATTTGAAACAACCTGAATCCTTTAAATGATGCGTAAGCTAGAAGGATTCGTATAGACTCCAGTCGAGCTACTGGGGCAAGGTTTCATCATAGTCGACTCCTTCTTGTTGTGAATAGCCTTGAGCAACTAATCTAGCCTTGTTCCTTATGACTTGTCCCCCTTCGTTCAATTTATTTCTAAATACCCATTTTGTTCCGATGACAGATACATTATCGGGTCTGGGCATTAACTTCCAAACTTGATTCTTGGTGAATTGATCTAGTTCCTCTTGCATGGCTTTCACCCAGCTCGAATCCTTCAATGCTTCCTCTACCTTTTTGGGCTCTATTTGAGAGATCAGAGCAATATTTGCTTTCTTTTTGATGGCAGCCCTGGTTTTCATTCCTTCGTTTGGATCCCCTATAATATATTTCTGTGGATATTCAGGTTCGCTCCTCCATTCACTTAGTCGGACAGTGCTTGTAGTCGACTCCGTACGTTGTTCAGGAGAGTTGTCGCTGATTTGTTCAGTCGACTCAACATCTGCGGGATTAGTTGACTCCTGTGATTTTTCTTTATCCTGAGCTTCTTGAGTTTGATCTTCGTCAGCTGCATTAGTTCTTTTCTCGACCAGGGGATTATTTTCATCGAATATAACATGGAAAGATTCTTCTACGCATAAAGTACATTTATTAAAAACTCTAAATAATCTGCTATTTAATGAATAACCAAGAAAAATACCTTCGTCACTTCTTGGATCAAATTTTCCAAGATTATCCTTACCATTGTTATGAATGAAGCACTTACTTCCAAATGGATGAAAATAACTGATATTCGGACGTTTACCTTTCCAGAGTTCATAGGGAGTCTTTTTCAGAATAGGCCTTATGAGACATCGGTTGAGAATGTGACATGCAGTACTCACACCTTTAGCCCAGAAATGATTTGGGAGTGAATGTTCTAACAACATGGTTCTTGCCATGTCCTGAAGAGTTCTGTTCTTTCTTTTCACAACTCCGTTTTGCTGTGGTGAGCATGGAGCGGAGAAATTGTGAGTGTAGCCTTGATTGTCACAGAAGTCTTCAAATGCTTTACTTTCAAACTCGCCTCCATGATCACTTTGGATTTTTGAGATCAGATAACCTTTTTCTCTTTCAATCCTTTTGCAAAAGACTTCAAAATTTCTTAAGGCTTCATCTTTATGAGACAGGAAAATTACCCAGGTGAAACGTGAAAAGTCATCAACAATAACAAAAGCATATTTCTTGCCTCCTATGCTAGCAGTTCTAGTAGGTCCAAATAAATCCATATGAAGTAATTGCAATGGTTTTGAAGTAGACACCATGTCTTTGTTTTTGAAAGAATTTCTAGTTTGCTTACCCATTTGACATGCATCACAAATATGAGTTCTAGAGAAATTCAGTTTGGGTAATCCAATAACTAAATCATGTTTGGATAACTTTTCAATCAAATGCATGCTGGCATGACCTAGTCTTCTGTGCCACAACCAGGGATCATCAGATATAGAAGTTAGGCAAATGTGACCATCTATATTTTCGAATCCATCAAGTATGTAAACATTTCCGTACCTTTTTCCAGGATGAATTATTTTACCTGATTCGTCTTCGATGGCACAACCTGTTCTCTTAAATTTTACCTCATATCCTGAGTCACAGAGTTGACTTATGCTGAGAAGATTGTAGTTTAGTCCATCAACAAGATATACTTCAGTAATGTACAGTTGTTGTTAAAGGGAATAGTTCCAGTGCCAACTATTTTGCCTCTTGAATCATCTCCAAATTTGACGCTTCCTCCATCAATCTTTGTAACCTCCTTGAAAAGATTTTTGTCACCTGTCATGTGACTGGAACACGCACTATCTAGATACCATTTTCCTTTGCGGCTTACTCTGTGGTGTTCCTGCAATACATAATTATCACTTTCTTTTAGGTACCCATGCTTGCTTGGGTCCTGGTGAGTTAGTGTTACTGGGTTCAGAATTTTTAGGTTTCCAAACCCATCCAGACATAAGAAATTTACGAAAGTGACAACCAGAGTATTTATGCCCACTTTTATTATAGTAATGACATTTAGCCCCAGACCTGTTTTCAGGTCTTCCATAAGTGTTGGAACTAGCTATCATGAGATTAGATGATTCCGTTCTAGTTGACTTGTAAGTCGACAAGTCCGACCGACTGGTCGATTTAGTCCTGATTGGTTCTTTTCCAGTTGACTTGTAAGTCGTCTGGTTTGACCTAACAGAACTGTGACTGGTGGATTTGCACAAGCTATTAAGCTGCATTTGCAATTCCTCAAACTCCTCTTGAAGTACATGTTTTTTAATTTCACATACTTCATGTTTGAGTTTCCAGTCTTTGATTTCCATAGTGAGTCTCTTAAGCTCATTCATCATTTTTTGAGACTCTTTTAAGCTGGAATCAAGAATGTCCTGCAATTCATTACATCTTTCACAGTCATAAGATCTTACCTCGCTAGTTTCTCCTCTTGCCATAAAACAGTTTTCATTGTCTGAATCATCTTCATCTGTCCAGCATCCTGAAGTTTTGTTGATCTCATTTTCTAGGATTGTCATGAAGCAGAGAGTTGCTATTTATTCATGGTTTGAGTCATCCTCATCGCTCCAGCTTCAAAATTATTTGTTCTTGTTGAATCCTCTAGAGATCTTCCTTTTCAGTTCTGGACACTCTGCTTGGATGTGTCCAAATTTTCCACATTCGTAGCATTTTCCATCGTTCTTATCTTGTTCGTTGTATTGCCTAGATCTCCTTGGTGGAAATCTTCCTTTCTTAGTATTTCTATATCTTCTCATCAGTCCATCCATGTTTCTAGACATCATAGCAATTTCTTCTTGTAGGCTTCAGGATCATCAATTTCATTTTCAGTCAATTCAGTAGTGGTTTTGAATGCAACAATTTCCTTTTTCTCCTCTTGATTTGTCTTCTTTAGGTGAGTTCTTTCGAAAGCAATGAGCTCTCATCGTAGTTCATCATATGATAACCTTTTAAGATCTTGAGATTCCAGGGTGACAACTTTAGTCTGCCAAGTGGTTGGTAGACTTCTGAGAATTTTCCTGACCTGATCGCCACTGGTGTATGGTTTGCCAAAAGCTTTCAAGTCACTGATTATCTTACTGAACCTGGCAAACATTTCTTCGATGGATTCTCCTTCCTTCATTGAGAACAGTTCATAGTCGTGAACTATCATATTGATGTGAGTTTCCTTTACCTTGCTGGTACCTTCATAGGTAACCTCAAGTTTATCCCACATCTCTTTGGCTGTATCACAGCTAGATATTTTCTCATATTCTTCACCACTTATTGCATTGTGAAGCAGATTTCTTGCCTTGTGATTTATTTGGACGGCTTCCAGTTGTTCCTTTGTGTATGAGTCTATATCATCAGGGTCAGCGAGTGGTGGAGTGCTGGCATGCAGTGGGTAGTTTCCCTTCTTTATAACTCTCCATACCTTGACGTCGTATGCCTTGGTGAAGATTTCCATTCGGATTTTCCAGTGGGAGAAATATTGTCCATTGAAGTAAGGTGGCCTTACTTGTGAAGTTCCTTCCTGAAAGAGAGCTCCTATGATAACCTGATTTGCCATGATCTTTTTCTCAGAAGTTGTTAAGCAGAAAACAAAAGTGTAAGCCTTGCTCTGATACCAATTGAAAGTACAAGAAGGGGGGGGGGGGGTGAATTGTCACTAATTGAAATTAATCGTTACTGAGTTGACTTAAAACTTTAGTAGTCGACTAAATATGGCAATCTTGCAGATATAACAGTTTGAGGTAATATGCAGAAAGTAAATGCAGAAATTAAAGACACCAGAAATTTTATACTGGTTCGGATTCAATGTGAATCCTAATCCAGTCCCCTTGGGTTGCAAGGGATTTCTCTTCAAGCAAATGTATATCGCTCAGATTCTCTAGCACTCGTTTGATACAATGCCTCACCAATTGTATGCCCTCTTTCTATCCCTGACTTATTACACAGCAGATCTATGTAGGCTACTATGCTTGTTTGTAGTAGAATGAAGAGAGTTATTTTGGTTCGATCAAAGTATACTAAGGATGATGTTACACAGTACATTTATACAAAGATGAATGGTGAAGGCTCGTCAACCCAAGGGTTTTTATCCTTGGAAAGAATTGATTCTTTCCAAGAATAAGGAATTATCCATTGCTTCTCTTGAGATCTTTTCCTTCAGCAGACAATGGAATTAACAAGATTTCTCCTTGATTGTTGGACCTTCCAAACTTGATCACTGACCGGATCTTCTAGCCTTTATTATTCTCCCGTGATTTTGCCAATCACATATCACTTCAAATCTTCACTGCGTTATGGCTGATTTGATTTCCCAGATTCACGGAGCTAATCCTAATTTGCTGATGTAGATTTGTAGGTTTCCTTGTACACCGTGCGTTCTATAGGTGGCTTCCCTTGTGAGAGATTTCCTTCCTTGTTCGACACAGCCATTTCACTAGTTCTTCTTTACTTCTTTGAACTCCTGCACATGTATATTAATTGCATCATTAAAATATGATCTAACACACAGGAGTCAAAGCGGATTTTCAGATTTTGCACTTTTGTCACCTTGGTACCCTTTTTGATGTGAGCTACATTTGCATAGAATTCCTTGACCAAGTGCTCATTTACATCTAGGACGCTGTGGGTGAACCATTTCCATCCTTTTCGCTCCTGGAATTGTCTAAGGACATTGGGGTTGTGCTTTTTCATATCCTTCATCAAGAATTATCGCTCAAGAGTGAGTGACCTCTGCGGCCACCATTCTCTAAATTTTGCATAGGCACTGGCACTGGCAAATCTGTCTTCTCATAGCTCTGGCCTCCTTGACCTCTCTAAACCTTCCACTGTAGTATCACCCCTCTCCCATCGTTTGGGACATCATTATCATCCTCCAAATTAATTGGAGCAGCTGGAGCATATGAGGAAGAGGGCTCAGAAGCTTGACTACACTCTTCCGAACGTTCAGAAGAACTGCAGAAGATGATGATTCATCTTCCAAGTGGAATCTACCCGGGACTTGTTGTGATTAGGTTTCCGGCTGTGCTTGCACGGAGTTACCCTCAGAAGCTTCCCCATATAGGACATACTCACTCGTCGGAGGGTTCGGGAACTCTGTTAGCTATAGCTTTCTTGCTTATTGCTCTTTGGATGGCAAGTGGCAGGTTACTCTTCCCTCGACCTCAGCCTCGGGAGGGTTTTGCCCTCCCTTTGGATGTATCTCCTCTGCCTCGTGATCTAACCATTGTCTGCAACACATAAGTAATAGAAATCAGTTAGAATTGAAGCTTGATAACTAGGGATTTTGACGTGTTTTATGCTCCTTCTTGCTTAGGCTTTGATTATAAATTGTTACAAAATAGTCCCAAAAGGCTCATAGGTTGTGCTTGATTGCAGGTTTGATCGACAAAGTGACGAAATGTCAAAGATCGGCTCAAAAGGAGTGAAATCTGCACAAGTACCAAAAACAAGGCAAACTCAGGACAAACAGTCCTAGTGCGGCCGTACTACATTTTGTGCGGTCCGCACTAGGGAGATTCAGAGAGCAGATTGTAAGGCATAAAACCTAGTGCGGCCGCAGTCCATTCTGTGCGGTCCGCACTAGGTAGATTCAGAGAAGGGCAAAACCAAGCTTCAAGCAACGCGGCCGCAGTACACATTGTGCGGACCGCGGTGAAGGCTCCGCGGCCGCACTGCCATTATGTGCGGTCCGTGGAAGAGAACTTCAGAGTGTTGAAATTGCCAAGGTTCAAAGCCATGCGGTCCGCGGTCATGTTTGTGCGGACCGCGCTAGCTGCCTCCGCGGCCGCGGTCCATTCTGCGCGGTCTGCGGAGCCCAAGTTCAGAGAGCCAGGATTTGAAGTCCAAGAGCCTAGTGCGGCCGCAATCCAGTTTGTGCGGCCAGCAGGGGCATTTTTGTCTAGTTTTTCCAGCTTAGTATAAATAGAACCTTTTTCCATTTTTAGGGTATCAGTTATTTTATTTCAGCAGCTGCGCTCGTGAGAACATCAGCTGTAGCCATTTTTGGCATCTTAGCTTACTTTTATCGATAGATTCTTGTATTTTACTTTAGTGCTTAATTAATATGTCATATTTTTCATCTATTTCTCTATTTTCTTGTTCAAGCATGAGTAGCTAAACCCATTAGCTAGGGTTGTGGCTCAACCCTAGTGTGGGTAATTGATGGGTGTTATGATTTAAGGTTAGATTGACTATGGGTGTTTGTATTTGGGTCAATTTTATGGTTTAATTTATGAATTAGTAGTTGCAAACACTGGTTTGTGCTAAGTTGACTTGGCTCTTCTTCAGAGAGAGAGCCTAAGTCTCCAAAATTGACCCAACAAGGAATTGGGATGGACTCAAGAGAATTGATAGTCCCAATTAAAGGGTTAAACCTCGAGAGAGTAATTACCCGACTTGAACCCTAGTTGCTTGAGCTAATTTGCCTACCCATTTGGTCTCGAGAGAGTCAATTGGGCAAAATCACTCTCTCTACCGAGAGGTGTGAGAGTGGGTAAAATTGTGCAACGGTTATACATATTTCCCCAATCATGTCAATCAAGCTTTAGAAGCAATTACCCGTCAATTAGCCACCTAGGTGAAAGCCACTACCCTAGTGCCCCTTAATCCATTAGATACAACTCTTAGCAATTATCTCTTAGTGTTATCTAGTTCATTCCTAATTAGTAGTTTTATAATAGTAGTTTATAAAAGAAAACCCAAAAATGTTGGAAGTAACATTTGGAACAATTACACGATTCTAGACTAGATAGATACATCAACTCCCTTTCTAGCTCCCTGAGGAATTCGATTCCGACCCTCATATCGGGTAAAAGCTATTGCGACCCTCTCTTGCTACCTTTTATTGGTGCGGAGTAGGCTGCGATCAACTTTTTGGCGCTGTTGCCCGGGAGCTAACGGTTTTGGCTATCTATTTAGTTAGTTTTGTGTGTTGTTCTTCTTTCCTTCCTTATTACTAAATTGTGTGTGCGATTACTACAGGTACCCAATGGCTTTAAACGCGAATGACCCTCTTGGAAATGTGCTTGCGGGGGAGGAGGTAGATGAAATTGGAGAGGATGAGGTGCCTCTTGTACCTCCCGGACCAAGACGAGGCCGCCAGGCCAATGCTAATGACAATGTTCCAGACCCTCCTCCGCCACCTCCAAGAGCGGTTCCTCGGGTACTACCGAACCAAGGATACGCGAGTGCTATAGTCCCTCCCAGAATCCGGGCGGGCAATTTTCATATAACCAATGTGATGTTGACCTTACTTGAGCAGCGTGGGTATTTCACGGGCGCTGAGGATCAAAATGCCTACAAACATCTAAAAGGGTTCGTGGATACATGTTGGGGTAGCAAGCAGACGAATGTGTCCGAAGATGCTCTTAGGTTGAGACTTTTCCCGTTCTCATTCCGAGGAAAGGCATTAGATTGGCTAGAGAGACTCCCCAATCATTCCATTACAACTTGGGATGAGTTGGCGGATAAATTTATTGCTAAATTCTTCTCACCCGGGCACATGGCGGCACTTCGAGATGAGATATTGGCTTTCAAGCAAGAACCCGCGGAACCTTTGCATGAGATTTGGGAGCGATTTAGAACAATGGTGAAAGAATGCCCAAATAACGATATGACCGAGGCAATGATTCAACAAACCTTTTATCGGGGCATCAATACTACAAATCAATGCATAGTCAATCGTCGTAGATGCGGGTTATTTATTGGGGATCGCAGATGCAGCGCCGCAGATGCGGGTTATTTATCGCAGAAGCGAAAAAGGGCCAGACGTGCAGAGACCGCAGAAGCGGTATTGTGACCGCATCTGCGGTGGCACAGATGCGGAAGTTTATTCGCAAAAGCGGTGTGGTCTGAGTAAGTGAATTCCGCAGAAGCGGAGCTTTAGACCGCAAATGCGGTACCGCAGAAGCGGATTTTTGACCGCAGATGCGGGTATCCCTGGGCAGAACATATAAGTTATTTCATTACGCGAGTTTGAGATATTCCACCATTTTTAACTTCGGCTTGAGAGCTTTTGGACGATTTGGGAGAGGGATTTCAAGGGAACTTCGTCAAGGTAGGGATTTTGGACCTAAAACACAATTATATGGTAGTATTTCATGAAGTTAGGGCTGCAATTAAAGGAATTAAAGGGCAAAAATGGAGGATTAGGGCTTGAGTTTAAGAGGCCTTTAAATGGGAATTTGAGGGGTCATTTGGACTCCGATTTTAGTATTCTTGATATGTATGAACTCGTGGGGAGATAAGGAATCTATTGGTGTGAAAACTTCTGAATTTCGAGGCGTGGACCCAGGGGACGGGTTTTGGTAATTTCGGGATTTGTGCCCTTTAATAATTGTTTTCGCTTGGGCTTTGTTCCCTTGGCATATTTTGACGTCCTCGTTCTGCTTTTGGATAGATTCGACGCGTGTGGAGGCCAATTCGAGGGGCAAAGGCGTCTCGAGCTAGAGATTTAGCCGGTTCGAGGTAAGCAATGATTGTAAATGCTGTCGTGAGGGTTTGAAACCCCGAATTTCACAATGTTGTGCTACTTTGAGGTGACGCACACGCTAGATGACGAGCGTGGAGTCGTGAACCGTTGGGGGTTGTGACTTGGTCCGTCCCGTATGACTGTTAATTCGCGTATTTGATTTGAAATCTTATGATATTCCATATTTTTAGAGATTGATATTATATTTTGGGTTGTATGCTATGTTTGGGGCCTTGTGCCGACCTGTTGAGACCCTTAGGGGCATTTTTACTAATCTTCCTCACTCTATTTGTTTTGAAAACATATCCTCAGTCATGTTTTACCTGTTATTGTTTATATCTGTTTTATCACTTTACTTCTTAAAAATGTGAAAACCGTTTGGGCTGAGTTCCCTGTTTTATTGATGGTCCGAGTGATCGTGAGGTTGATGACTGAGGTAGACCGAGGGTCTGATTGTGAGGTTTATGACTGAGAGAGAGAGGCTGAGGGCCTGGTTGTGAGGAATATATACTTATGGATCGGGCTCCACGCCGCAGCAATATATATATATATATATATATATATATATATATATATATATATATATATCGGGCTGTACGTCGCAGCGATATAGCGCTTGGGCTGAAGGAGCCCCTCCGGAGTCTGCACACCCCCAGTGAGCGCAGTCGACTATATTCATGGATCGGGCTGCACGGCGCAATGATATATGGATCGGGCTGCGCGCCGCAGNCCATGATTAACGTGGAGGATCCCCTTGAGGCCGTGCTCTTAAATCTTGATGTCAATGATGATGCAAGCAGAGTGGAGTGTGTCAATGCCTTACATGGGATGGGCTCTTATTCCTATGAGCCAAGAAAATTGTCTTTGGATCTTGAAAATCGGAAAACTCCACCAACCAAACCATCAATTGAGGAGCCACCGGTGTTGGAGTTGAAGCCACTTCCTCCACACCTCAGGTATGAATTCTTGGGCTCTAATTCAACTTTACCAGTTATTCTTTCCTCTTGTCTACTAACATGCAGGTAGATGCCAATTGGCGGTGCTCAAAAAGCGGAAAAAGGCAATTGGATGGACCCTGGCGGATATTCGGGGAATAAGCACCGCATTTTGCATGCACAAAATTATTTTGGAGGATGATGCAAGTCCTTCCTTGGAGCATCAAAGGAGACTCAATGAGGCAATGCAAGAAGCGGTGAAGAAAGAAGTGATCAAGTGGCTAGATGTAGGTGTAGTGTATCCAATATCCGATAGCTCATAAACTTCTCCGGTGCTATGTGTGCCGAAGAAGGGTGGAATGACTTTGGTGAATAATGACAACAATGAACTTATTCCCACTCGGACGGTTACCGGATGGCGGGTATGCATGGACTACCGGAAGCTAAATAAGGTGACCTGCAAGGATCATTTCCCTTTGCCCTTCCTTGACCAAATGCTTGATCGCCTTGCGGGGCGAGATATTTATTGCTTTTTGGATGGATATTCGGTTATAATCAAATCTTAATTGCTCCGGAGGACAAAGAGAAGACCACATTTACCTGCCCATATGGTACATTTGCTTTTTCTCGGATGCCGTTCGGGTTGTGCAATGCTCCGGCGACCTTCCAACGATGCATGATGGCTATTTTCACCGATATGGTGGAAGACATTTTGGAGGTCTTTATGGATGATTTAGTGTGGTTGGTGATTCATTTGAAGAGTGTTTGAGGAATTTGGATAGAGTCTTAGCCCGGTGTAAAGACACAAATCTTGTTCTCAATTGGGAAAAATGCCACTTCATGGTTGAAGAGGGCATAGTGTTGGGTCACAAAATTTCTAAGCATGGGATTGAAGTAGATAAAGCCAAGATTGAGGTGATTTCAAGGCTTCCTCCCCCCACTTCTGTCAAAGGGATGAGAAGTTTCCTTGGGCATGCGGGGTTCTACCAGCGGTTTATCCAGGATTTTTCGAAGGTTGTGAATCCCCTTTGCAAGTTGCTAGAGAAAGATGCTAAGTTTGTGTAAGCAAAAGTTGACAACTACCCCGATCATTACCGCACCCAATTGGAGCTTGCCTTTCGAGCTCATGTGCGACACGAGTGATGTTGCGGTTGGGGCAGTTTTGGGTCAAAGAGTGAACAAAATGTTTCATCCTGTGTACTATGCAAGCAAGACTATGAATGAAGCTCAACGGAACTACACGGTGACGGAGAAGGAATTGTTGGCTATTGTGTTCGCCATGGAAAAATTTCGGCCATATTTATGGGGGCCAAAGTCATAGTGCACACCGACCATGCCGCCCTTAGGTATTTGATGACCAAGAAATATTCCAAGGCAAGGTTGATGCGATGGGTGTTACTTCTTCAAGAGTTTGATTTGGAAATACTGGACCGGAAAGGTAGTGAAAACCAAGTTGCGGATCATTTGTCCCGCTTGGAGGAGGAAGGAAGGCCGTGTGATGGCTTGGAGATCAATGATACATTCCCCGATGAGCAACTACTTTCTGTGTCAATGTGTGATATGCCATGGTTTGCGAATATTGCTAATTTCATTGTGACTGGCATNAGCAACAACTGGTTTTCTCCTTGATCCAAATGATAATTGAACAAATTCCATAGCCTACCAATGACATGATCCCTAGTTTACCCTTTTGAGCCTTAGACCTTTTTCTTTCAAAAACCATGTTACAAGCATATACCCGTTCTAAAAGATACCCTCTCTTGGCACCCGATCTTTCCTTGAGCACATGGAAAAAGTATAAGTTTGGGGGGGGGGGGAGGACGAGGATTGCAACAAAGTGGTAAAAAGGCACAAAAGTGAAGAAAAGGAAAGGCAATGAAAAAGAAAGAAAAGCAAAAAGACAAAAAGAAAGTACAATGTGAAAAAGAGTAAAAAAGGGATTCAAGAAAAGCAGTGAAAAAGAAAGAAAGGTGTGGAAAATTGAAAAAGGAGAAAAGAATTGAAATGCATAAGAAAGAGTGACAATGAGTCTCTCTAAACCCTTGGAAAGAGGTGAAATGACTCAAAGAGTCAAGTGAATTGTGATAAATGAATCAAAAGAAGTGCTTAAGGGAAGATGGAACCCACTTAGACCAAAACATTTCCTACCCTGAACCAAAAACCTTCACAATGACTCCACAAAAGCCCTATATGATCTTGAGTCGAATGAAGCTTACATTAGTGGATACTTACATAAGGGGCAAGCATATGGTACCTAGAGCCGGACTTGTGACCTTTCCTTGAGAGAGATGAGTGAATTCTCATTAACCTCGTTTAGTGTGCCACTATTCTAAAGGTGAGGTATGCTTAGGGAGAGTTGAGGATGTGTGAGTTTGGGTTCCACAATGACCAAAGTAATTGAAAGAGTTCTTTGATGTGTTGAGTCAACTCTTGATGCTCTTGTGTCGCACTTGATCCATAGTTTTTCAAAGGTTAAAGGTTGTTAATGATGCATTCGTATTGAGGGCAATTGTTAGTCCCAATTGATGCTTGTTGAGGTTACTTTAGGATAGCTGGAAATTCTTGGAATTTACCTTAAGGGGTGAGTCTTATTTTGTTTGCTTGAGGACAAGCAAAAGCTTAAGTTTGGGGGAGTTGATAACTAGGGATTTTGACGTGTTTTATGCCCCTTCTTGCTTACGCTTTGGTTATAAATTGCTACAAAATAGTCCTAAAAGGCTCACAGGTTGTGCTTGATTGCAGGTTTGATCGATAAAGTGACGAAATGTCAAATATCGGCTCAAAGGGAGTGAAACCTACTCAAGTATCAAAGACAAGGCAAACTGAGGGCAAAAAGGCCTAGTGCGGCCGCATTCGACTTTGTGCGGTCCGCACTAGGTAGATTCAGCGAGATGGCAAAACGAGGCTTCAAGCAACGCGGCCGCATTACACATTGCACGGTCCGCGGTGAAGGCTCCGCTGCCGCACTACCACTTTGTGCGGTCCGCGGAAGAGAGATTGAGAGAGTTAAAATTTGCCATGGTTCAAGTTGTGCGGTCCGCGGTCATACTTGTGCGACCGCGTTAGAGACCTCCGCGGCCGCGGTCCATTCTACGCGGTCCGTGGAGCCCAAGTTCAGAGAGCCCAAATTTGAAGTCCAAGAGCTTAGTGCGGCCGCGGTCCATTTTTTGCGGCCCGCACTGGCCCCGCAGGGGCATTTTTGTCGAGTTTTTCCAGCTTAGTATAAATAGAACCTTTTTCCATTTTTTAGGGTATCTGCCATTTTATTTTAGTAGCTGCGCTCGTGAGAACATCATCTGTAGCTATTTTTGGCATCTTAGCTTCAAATTAACGATAGATTCTTTTATTTTAATTTAGCATTTAATTAATATGTCTCGTTCTTCATCTATTTCTTTATTTTCTTCTTCAAGCATGAGTAGCTAAACCCATTAGCTAGGGTTGTGGCTCAACCCTAGTGTGGGTAATTGATGGGTGTAGCCATCTAGGGTTAGATTGACTATGGGTGTTTGCTATTTGGGTTGATTTTATGTTTTAATCTATGAATTGGTGGTTGCAAACACTGATTTGAGCTTTGTTGATTTGACCCTTCTTGAGAAAGAGAGTCTAAGTCTCCAAAATTGACCCAACAAGGAATTGGGATGGACTCATGAGAAATGATAGTCCCAATTAACGGGTTAAACCTCGAGAGAGTAATCACCCTACTTGAACCCTAGTTGCTTGATCTAATTTGCCTACCCATTTGGTCTCGAGAGAGTCAATTGGGCAAAATCACTCTCTCTACCGAGAGGTGTGAGAGTGGGTAAAATTGTGCAACGGTTATAGCATAAGCCCCAATTATGTCAATCGAACCTTAGTAACATCTACCCGTCAATTAGCCACCTAGGTGATGTCACGACCTAGTGCCTTTCTTCCCATTAGATACAACTTTAGCAATTATCTTATAGCTTAATTTAGTTTCAATTAGTGGTTTGATAATAGTAGTTCATAATTAAAAAAACCCAAAAAATGATAAGAAGATCAAGTAAGAGCATACACGCGATTTTAGTTTAGATAGATACATCAACTCCCTTTCTAGCTCCCTGAGGAATTCGATCCCGACCCTCATATCGGGTAAAAGCTATTGCGACCCTCTCTTGCTACCTTTTATTGGTGCGGAGTAGGC
>NW_017674218.1:79509-99660 GCF_001879085.1 Nicotiana attenuata
GCTACATATCTGCAATGGACTTCTTCATGTTATCCCACCAATACTGCTCCTTGACATCATGATACATCTTTGTCGAGCCGGGATGGATGGAATATCGGGATTGATGAATCTCATTCATAATCTTCTCTTGCAACCCTTCCACATTAGGCACATATAATCGGCCCTGGTATTTCAGTGCCCCATCTCTTCCGATCTCAAAAGCCATAATTACACACTGCTGAATGCTCTCTCTCAATCGTACTAAGATAGGTCTTCATATTGCCGCGCTTTTACCTCGGCTACCAAAGATGATTCGATGTATTATGTACAGTAACACCTCCGTTATCAGAGTCTAACAATCTGATTCTCATATTGGCTAGCTGATGAAGCTCTTTAGTCAACCCCCATGTACCTGCCTCAATGTGTACTAAGCTTCCCATTGACTTACGGCTGAGAGCGTCTGCCACAACATTGGCTTTACCGGGATGATACAATATCTCGATGTCGTAGTCTTTCAGTAATTCAAGCCACCTACGCTGCCTCAAATTCAACTCCTTATGCTTGAAGATGTATTGTAAACTCTTGTGATCTGTGTAGATGTCAACATGGACGCTGTATAAGTAGTGCCGCCATATCTTCAAAGCATATATTACTGCAGCCAATTCCAAATCATGGGTTGAATAATTCTTTTCATGCTTCTTCAATTGTCTTGATGCATAAGCAATCACCTTCCCACGCTGCATCAATACGCACCCCAAACCTATACCTGAGGCATCACAATATACCACATAACCTTCTGTTCCTTCAGGGAGAGTGAGCACTGGTGCGGATGTCAATCGATTCTTCAGCTCCTGAAAACTACGTTCACAAGCGTCAGACCACTGGAACTTGGTAGCTTTCTGTGTTAACATAGTCAATGGTGCTGATATAGAGGAAAACCCTTCAACAAATCACCTATAATATCCTGCTAGCACCAGGAAGCTGCGGACTTCTGATGGTGTTGTAGGTCTCGACCAATTCTTTACTGCATCGATCTTTTGAGTGTCGACACTAATACCCTCGTCAAATATCACATGGCCAAGGAATGCTACTGAGTTAAGCCAGAATTCACATTTGGAGAGCTTAGCATATAACTTACGATCCTGAAGCGTCTGTAATACTATCCGCAAGTGGCCCGCATGTTCCGCCTCCGAACAAGAATACACCAAAATGTCATCAATGAATACGATCACGAACACATCAAGATAGGGCCTGAATACAGTATTCATGAGATTGATAACTAGGGATTTTGACGTGTTTTATGCGCCTTCTTGCTTACGCTTTGGTTATAAATTGTTACAAAATAGTCCCAAAAGGCTCATAGGTTGTGCTTGATTGCAGGTTTGATCGATAAAGTGACGAAATGTCAAAGATCGGCTCAAAGGGAGTGAAACCTGCTCAAGTATCAAAGACAAGGCAAACTGAGGGCAAAAAGGCCTAGTGCGGCCGCATTCGACTTTGTGCGGTCCGCGCTAGGTAGATTCAGAGAGATGGCAAAACCAGGCTTCAGGCAAAGCGGCCGCATTACACATTACGCGGTCCGCGGTGAAGGCTCCGCGGCCGCACTACCACTTTGTGCGGTCCGTGGAAGAGAGATTCAGAGAGTTAAAATTTGCCATGGTTCAAGCTGTGCGGTCCACGGTCATACTTGTGCGGACCGCGTTAGAGACCTCCGCGGCCGCGGTCCATTCTACGCGGTCTACGGAGCCTAAGTTCAGAGAGCCCAGATTTGAAATCCAAGAGCTTAGTGCGGCCCGCACTGGCCTCGCAGGGGCATTTTTGTCCAGTTTTTCCAGCTTAGTATAAATAGAACCTTTTTCCATTTTTTAGGGTATCAGTCATTTTATTTTAGCAGCTGCGCTCGTGAGAACATCATCTGTAGCTATTTTTGGCATCTTAGCTTCAAATTAACGATAGATTCTTGTATTTTAATTTAGCATTTAATTAATATGTCTTGTTCTTCATCTATTTCTTTATTTTCTTCTTCAAGCATGAGTAGCTAAATCCATTAGCTAGGGTTGTGGCTCAACCCTAGTGTGGGTAATTGATGGGTGTTGCCATCTAGGGTTAGATCGACTATGGGTGTTTGCTATTTGGGTTGATTTTATGTTTTAATCTATGAATTGGTGGTTGCAAACACTGATTTGAGCTTTGTTGATTTGACCCTTCTTGAGAAAGAGAGTCTAAGTCTCCAAAATTGACCCAACAAGGATTTGGGATGGACTCATGAGAAATGATAGTCCCAATTAACGGGTTAAACCTCGAGAGAGTAATCACCCTACTTGAACCCTAGTTGCTTGATCTAATTTGCCTACCCATTTGGTCTCGAGAGAGTCAATTGGGCAAAATCACTCTCTCTACCGAGAGGTGTGAGAGTGGGTAAAATTGTGCAACGGTTATAGCATAAGCCCCAATTATGTCAATCGGACCTTAGTTGNCAATGTAAGTACTGCTAGCTTCTAAGAGCAGAGTATCTTTGGAAGCTCGTTCATTGCATTATGTACAATCGGAGTCGTGCAAAAGAAGGAAAGGGATAGCCTCACATACCTTGTATATACTGCCCCAATCTTAAGCTATGCAATTTTCACGACTCCTTAGTCTACAATAAGAGAAACGATACTATAGTTATTATTCAAGCGTCATAACTATTATGTATCGACCACAACCTATTTTACGATGAACGGACAGCACCTCCCCTATATATATGACTTCACACAATTCCAAACAATCACCAAACAGCCCAAACAACATCAATAATAATCATATTGAGCCTCCCAAAACAGTCCACACACAACCTAATCACTTCATACATACGACGGCCACCGTAGTCGTGTCAAACGACCTGGAAATGTTACGAAGAACTACCAGCCCACAACCCTACATCTATATGGTGTTTCTCCACGCCCTTCCTCCTCCAAAACTCCACAAAATAGTAGTAAAACACGCAGCCCAACAGCAACACAAAACAGTCCGCTACAAATGAATAACTCGAACTCACGGCTTCCGATCACCGTCCCGTGAGTTCTTACATGTATCGAACGAATTACCATGAATTTACAGCAGAAAAAATGGATGAAAGAGAGCAGTAAACTTACCTTACTTGTTGGATAACTCAGCTCTTCCCTTGGTTCTTCAAACTCTAGGTTTTACCCCCAATTAGAACTTGCAAGAGAGGGAAAATCGATTAGGGTTTGTGGATAATTTTTGGGAGGAAGTTTGCAGGGGTTTAGGTCTGGTTATTTGTGATATATAATGAGGGTTATATTGCAGGAGATAACCCTTTAAATGGGATCTTTGGTCGACCCGTAATTGCCTATTTATCATTTAACCAAGTAGGTGACACACCTACTTGTCACCTAGCAGCTTGGGCAGTCTCACAGAAATGCCTATATCTCTCTACTCCGATGTCGTATTGATAAAAAGTTTAATACATTGGAAACTAGACTCATAGATCTTCAATTTGGTGGGTAGATCACCACGTAATTCCAAGTACATTGGGAGAAAAAATAACATTTGACCTAAAGTTTAAGTAAAACTATGAACTTAAGTTGCGACAACTCTTGTCGACTTTTGTTTCATAACTCGTTTGATTTCAAGACTATGATACGGATATTATATGATTCAAATACCTTAAAATACGACCTCTTGAGAATGTTAAGCACCCCTAGGTTTACCTAAGAATACGAGTTACAACATCCTTGATTCGTTTAACTTCTAATACTTGTTAATCACCCTTATACACTCTTGTATCATTTAAGATCAATAGGATTAACTTCTTATCATTTCAAAATAATCGCTTCTTAAATTTACGTCGACTAACTTATGGCATGAACCAACGTACGTGAATATGGGTTGTAACACAAAGATTGGTGACTAAAATATTTCAAGAACATCTAGGAAAAACTATGAAAGTCTACACTGACGATATGTTGGTCAAGTCTTCATAGGCGGGAGATCATTTTTAACACATGTCAAACACTTTCGAGATTCTCCGCAAATACAATATGAAGCTAAATCTAGAAAAATGCGCTTTGGGCATGGCTTCAGGTAAGTTTTTAGGATTTCTCGTTTCTTACAGGGGTATTGAAGTGAATCATGCACAGATCAAAGCCATAGAGGAAATACTAGATATACTCACAAGCAAAAAAGAAGTATTAACAAGAAGAATAGCAGCCCCGGGGAGGTTTATATCAAAATCATCAAAAAAGAGTTTTAAATTTTTTTCAGTATTAAAAAAGCAGAATCAGATTAAATGGACTGATGAATGCCAACAAGCTGTCAAAAGACCTGAAATCGTATCTGTCAAATCTGCCTTTGCTAGCCAAACCAAAAAACGGAGAACAGCTACTCATTTATCTTGCAATATCAGAAGTGGCGGTGTTGTACGAGAGTATAAAGGTAAACAATCTCTAATTTATTATGTTAGTAAATCTTTGCTAGATACTGAGACACGACATTCCCATTTGGAAAAGCTTGCTTTAGCGTTAATTGGGCATCTAAAAAATTGAGACCTTATTTCCAATGTCATTCTATTTCTGTAATAACTGCATTCTCCCTGAGGAATATATCACATAAACAAGAATTATCTGGTAGATTAGCTAAATGAGCAATAGAACTCAGTGAGTATGATATCATATATCATCCCAGAATTGCCATAAAATTGTAAGTTTTAGCAGATTTCGGCACGAATTTAGTTCTTGAAGCGGAAAAGAAACTACAGGTATTTACTGGATCTAATCTGAGGACTTGGATTTTATTTATCGATGGTTCTTCAAATGTTAAAGGTGTGGGCTTAGGAATTGTTCTAATTCCACCTTCAGGGGAAATCATAAGAAAAGCCACAAAATGTTATCCAATCACTAACAATGAGGCAGAGTACGAAGCTGTGATTACAGGTTTAGAACTGGCACGAGAACTTGGTATAGAGCAAGTTGTGATCAAAAGTGACTCGCAACTAGTGGTTAACCATATGCAGGGGACTTACATAGCAAGAGAAGCACGAATGCAATAATACTTCGAAAAGGTACGGGAATTACTTAGACAATTTCAGTCGTGGAAGGCCGTACAAATACCCAGGGAAGAGAATACAAAAGCAGATGCGTTGGCAAAATCTCGTGTTTGTTGCAGAAATAATGAATGCAGAAAAGGCTATCGTGATACATTTGTTTCATTCGGCACTTGACCAAGACAAGAGCGAGGTAAATTTTAGTAATCTAACTTGGGATTGGAGGAACAAATTTGTTAATTTTTGCAGTACGGAATCTTACCCGAAGACAAGAAAAAGTCACAATTGCTTTGCCAAAAAGCAGCCTGGTATTATTTAATTCGTGGAAATTTATATAAAAAGATGTTTGGCGGACCTTTAGCACGGTGCCTTGGTCCATCGCAAACGGACTATGTGATGAGGGAAGTGCATGAGGGGCACTACGGCAACCACGCCGGGGGAAGATCACTGGTAAAGAAATTAATAAAAGTAGGATATTATTGGTCAAAAATGGAGGAAGAAGTAGAAAACTTCGCAGCCAGGTGCGATAAATGTCAATGATATGCTAATAACATGCACCGTCCAATAGAACTGTCGCATTCAGTTATTTCACCATGGCCTTTCATGAAATAGGGCATGAATATCGTAGGTCCGTTACCTCAAGCTAAGGGAAAGGTACGATTTCTATTAGTTTTAACAGATTATTTTTCAAAATCGATAGAAGCAGGAGCAGTCAAACAGGTGCGGGAAAAAGAAGTCAGGGACTTTATTTAGCGAAACATTATCTGCCGATTTGGAGTTCCAAAGAAAATCGTGTGTGACAATGGCCCGCAGTTCATAGGCACGAAAATCACCAATTTTTTTCAAAGTTGGCAGATTAAACGGATTACATCCGTAGCTTACCACCCAGCAGCCAACGGGCAAACTGAGTCAACAAACAAAGTTATTATTAATAATTTGAAGAAGAGATTAAAAGAATCAAAAGGCAAGTGACCAGAAGTGTTACTAGGGGTATTGTGGACTTATCGAACGATAGCAAAAACAAGTACGGGCGAGACTCCATTTTCACTTGTATATGGTGCTGAAACCTTAATTCCAGTAGAGATAGGTGAACCAAGTACGAGATACACACATGCTACTGAGGAGGCGAATAAGGAAGAGATGCGAGTAAATTTGGATCTATTAGAAGAAAGGAGAGAAGCAACGTTAATTTGAACGGCGGCTCAAAAACAGATGATTGAACGATATTACAACAATAAAGCTAATTTGAGATACTTCAAGACTGGGACTTCGTCCTCAAAAAGGTGTTCCAATTGATAAAAACGTCCAATGCAGGAAAGTTGAGTCCAAGTTGGGAAGAGCATATGAGCTGGAAACCATGGATGGCAAGGTACTACCATCAAACTGGAACGCAGTTCATTTGAAGAAGTATTACTTCTAGACGAAGAAAGTACCCACGGTCCGGCATCACTCAGATTCAATTTTATTTTGTTCTTTTGAATTTTACTAAAAATTTAAGATGATAGGTAAAAAATATCCCGTACCAAATAATGATATTAAACCCGAAAGAAACGCGGAATGCCGAATTATTCCAGGTCTAGGTCGCAACTTTCTGATGGAAAAAAGGGTTATGCAGTCATTATCTAAGTGAATATCTCCGAGTCCCGTTCGTATTTTCCTTTTCAGGGAATGGACCAAAAGGAAGGAATAATCCAGTGTTCGAGATTTCATACTTCAAAGCTCCAACACTGGGGGGACTATGCATATAGAAGGAAGCAAAAGAACCAAAAAGGCATAGTTCAGTTCAGCCTGAATCAAAGACTTGAAGAAACCATGAATTTTTCAAAGGAGTGTGAACTTGCGAAAAAGATGCAAGCTATTCCATATTCCTACGAGTTTTAGGTTAAGGCTAAAATTTGGCCACGGGATAATAGACCCGATTTTGTATTTTAAAATCTGCTACAATGAAAGCAGTCATGAAAGTGTTGTACGAATAATTATGAAAATGATGTACGAAATTTATTTGAAAGTTCAAAGCATAAAACTTCCTCAAATTATTTCTCTTTTCAAGTCTACGTCATGTTTCATATACTTACAGCAATATGAAGATGAGACGTCATCTTCATCAGTGTCGTTAACATAAAAGAGCCCTCTTTTTATAAAAACCTGTATTTATCAAAGTTGCGGATTGCTAAGGAATTTTTAAATGCAAAGAAAAAGTTCAAATAACCAAAGAGTAGAATATGCGGCAAAAGCAACCAAAGCATTTATATATATTAAGCCTTGAAAAAACAAAGGTGTTAATTTGTCGTTAAAACCCAAAACAAGATAGGGGTAGCCAAAAAACAAACCTTCCAAAAAGTTGTTAAGCTAAGAGAAAAACATCATAAGGAAGTTCCAAATAAAAGCTAACAAAAAAAAAAGGAGAAAACTAAGGAACATCATCAATAGAGGCATCATCAACGGGAGCATCATTAACGGGAGAAGAAGAATTAACTTGAGAAGAAGAGGCTTGAACATCAGCGCTGCCAGGAACAAGTCCATCTCCATCACCCATGGGATCTTCGTCTTCAGGTGAGGAAAAGCTTTGACACTTGGTCAGTGTTATCAATTGCTTCTTTAGCCTTAGCAATCTCACTATTAAGGTCAAAATCCTCCTGGTTGGCTTCAATAAGAGTCTCGAGGCGAGTGTTTAAGAAAGCATAGCTCACATCCAACGATGACTTATCCTCGAGAGCCTCGTAATCCTTCTCCCACTGTTCAACCTCAGCTCTCAGCTCTTCTTTTTCTATTTTCGAGGCATCATAAGTTGTCTTCAAAGGAGCGAGAGAACTTTCCAAGAACTGAATTTTATTTGTAGAGGTGCGGAGATCTTCCTGAACTTGGGTAAGTGTCTGAATTAATTCTCGCGCATAAACCTCCTTTTGATTAAGGAGTTTTTTCAAACTCCTTATCTCTTCAATTGCCTTGGAAAGTTGTTCAGCAAAAGAGGACTCCAGTATATCCTTATCCTTCCAACCTGGCTAGAAGAAACTTTTTCAACGGCCAATTCAACGGAGACCACCCTCATTTGTTGTTCCAAAGCATTCTTCTCTTCTGCAAGAACTTCTTTTTCTAGTTAAAGACCCTCGAACTGTTCCTTTCAGTTATCGGCCTTGGTGCATAATTCCATAGATAGCTGTCCCATATGAGAAACTCTTTTCATAAGTTCAGTGCCAATCAAATTAATCTGCAAAGAAAAATTGCAAATGGAAAGAGTTATAAATAAGGAAGAACGAAGAAAAGATATGTAATTAAGTTTGTACCTTCAAACAAGAATGAACAATGTCATTCATTAAAGTCAGTGAGTTATGGCCTTCTAATTTCTCCTTCTCCACGGGGCCTATCAGCGGTTTCAACCACACGTCGGCTTGACCAGATTTTCTTAATAAATCCCCGCCTTCAGGGACCTCAATTACAACTCTTTTCATCTCCCTCCTGTTGCTGGAAGGTCCAACCACTGCATGGGAAGTAGCCACGGGAGTAACAGACGGAGTAAAAGTAACCACGAGCGTAACAACAGGAGTAGCATCAGGTAAATATACGGGGGGAACTGAACTAACAATCGCTAACAATCTATCAATAGAACTTGGGAGAGGATCAACAACATCTTCATCATAAATCACTAAAGAAGTGTTCTATGGCTCATCCGTGAGTCTGAAAGGAATACTTGATGGAAGGTCATCATCAGAAACCACACGTCTCCTAACGCATACTCTTCGCACCAAAGAACCTTCTTCTGTTTCTTCTTTATCATCAGAACCATGAGTTCTGTCAGTTTTCCTTTTGGAAGAAGAAGCACTTAGAATCCGCTCCCGGGCAAGACTCACGGAAAGTCAGGTTGACGGAACAGACGCGTGACTAATACCACGCATAGCAAATCCTAACAAAAGAAAAGGGAAGGGTGAGATAATCTTGTATTAGCAAGAAAGAGAAAAAGAAGAACAATGAAGGTAAAAAGTATCGTGCGTCTTCACTTTCCAACCGAATTTTTGAGAAAGGTATTTCCAAGATCTTTTTTCCATAGGAGCAGCAGCTAACATCTTTTCTACCCAAGCACCAAAGTTGGAAATCTCATCAAAAACTTCCATGGTTGTTGAAAATTGGGTATATGATTACAACATGAAGTTTTTTAAGATGTATAAAAAAAAGAGAAGAAGAGAACTTACGTGCAAAGTTCCATTTCTCCGGGAAAGGCATGTTTTCTTCACCCACTAATCCACTAGTGGGGTCAGAAATAAAACAGGCATACCTGCCACGGTCCTGATCGTCCTCAAGGCTAACCAACACTCTCTTACTTCTAGCTACGAGGGAAAAAAACTCCTTCACGAAACAATTTAGGGGAGTAGAGATGAAGCAAGTGCCGAAAGGTAAAAGGCACGGAAACCAGATCCGACAAATAACGAAGGCATGCAACAACCCTCCATGCTATGGGGCCAATCTGGCCAAGACACACATTGACGTAACGACAGAACTCAATGATTACTGGATCGATAGGTGGCTTGAACCCTAAAGTAAAAGCGTAAGTATAAACAAAAGAGAAACCAACATGAAAAGATGTGATTCTCTGGTTGGTACCAGGGACTAAAATCGGAAAATCTGGTTTCCAGTAACACTCTCGTTGAACCAAGGTAAGAAGACCAATAATGATTAAACTCGGGTAAAGATCAGCAGGATTGAGGGAAGCTATGGAAGAAACTTGATTTCTCATGGTTTCACGATCAGTTACAAAAGAAAATTCTTGAGGAACAATCTTTGCAACTGTGGGTTCATGCACAGGTTCATTTAAATCTCTATTCCTAGAAGAAGATCTAGTGGTTAGAGGAGCCCTAGGTCTAGAAGAAGATGGCTTAGCGGAACTACTTTGGGAAAAAGAACCCCAATTAGATAATGAACCAAGACTACGAAGTCTACCACCTCTCCTACTTCTAGTAGGGGCAGTAGAAGGAACAAATTCATCAACAATCACCACTTTGTAGTGGGGTGGCGTTGTCGAAGACATGATTATCCAAAGAAATATAGAAGGGGGATCATAAATACAAAGAAGGAGTAAGGTAATGGGTACTGAAGAAAGAAGACTTCAAGAAATCAAATAAGAATAAAGTATTTATAAGAAGACACGACTATCGTTTAAGTTGGTCATCATGAGGCGTCATAATGGAACCGTCACTTCGTGACTGACGCAGCCGTAGAAAAAATCCTAAAAAGCGCTAATTACTGCAGATCCAATCATCAAAAGCCGTGTGGCGTGGGCATTAAATAGATATGACTTACGTCGCATCGATTCTGAAGGAGACATGATGATACTCGAGAAACGACGGCAAGGAATTCCCACCATAAAAACATACCACTTTCCAAATATTCAGTTGAGAATATTCAAAAAGTGGGGAGACTATCTGTATTGGTGGAAAAAAGGCATGACACATGGAATATTAGTAAGCTGACGAAGCAAGACGCGTGGAACAATAGTATAGCGACAAGTGGCGCTCTCAAATAATTGAATTAAGAATGCAAGGAAGGTGCAGGAGAAACACCCACGAGACAGCACAAAGAAGAGGATCGGACCTAACAGTTGTCAAAGAGGGGGCGTGAACGAAATGAATAAAAGTTGAAAAGAAGGGAAGATACACGAATCAGAAGTAAATAAGCAAGGGGAATCAGAGTAGTTATAAGGAATCTATAGCTATAAATATGCCAGTTACGGTCATCTATAGTAATGGGCAATCAATACAATTAATGCCCATAATGAATCCAAATTAAATGTGAAAAACGTTATGATTGTACGCTCCTATATAAGGACAAATAATTTCATTTGTAAGTGCACGTTTTGATTACTACTAAAATACATTCAATAATTTTCTGCTTTATTAAAGTTTTCGGTCTTGATTTTAGGGATTGATTGTCAATTCATTCCTTATTTCTCTTTGTTAATCATCTCTATTACATTTATTATTTTTCTAAAGGATTATTGTGGAAGTGAAGTAAATTTTGTTTATCAATGTATTGGGAAAATTCAAGTTAGTATATTGAATTTATTATGTGATGATATGTCATTACACATGGATTAGTAAAAGAATGACACCTGGCAGAGAATAGTTAAGGAGGCACGAGCTTTAACAGATACGAGCAGAGGTCCAAGAAAAACAGAAGGGATAGGTGCTCGAACCTCTTGATAATTCGGAAAAGCGTCAGAGGAATGAACCTAGATAGCAAAAAAGGATAGATACGTATTATTGGTAGTTAATGAGCATTAACTACGGGAAACGTTATAGAATCTGTACTGAACAGTTACGATTGCCAATTATAACGTTGCATTAAATGTCATTAGTTGCCCATAATAACTCCATTATGGGAGGAAAGAAACGTATTACTTAGAAATAGCTATAAAAGGAGAGGAATAAACATTTGTAAGGACAGGAAACATTATTGGAATACACTGAATTACTTTGCTTTCTATCTTGCAACTATTCATATCAATTATTCTTATTTTTATTTGATTATCAGTAACCCGAGTTCTTCTAATAGCAAGCTTTGACCGAAATTCTTATTTTTTGATTAAACAAATTCGTTCCGTTACCGGGAATCTAATAATCTATTACTTCCTAAATTAACCTTTTTTCAAATCAATCATGTCAAATGTCAATGACAACAATCAGGGAGACCGTCAATTCCAGGAGAACCAACAAGGCGATTGAACCCTGGCACTTTCTCCTCGAAATTCTCCTCGACAATCTCGAGAAGGAACTCCTGATGGGTCTCAATCAAATGCAAATGAACAGTTTGAGAATGATGAGGCTATCAACGAAGCTTTGAAGAAGTTAATCGCTTAACAGGTCAGCAATGCTCTTGAGGCCTTCGCTAACCAATTACCACTTATGCCGCCAACATCAACTCCAAAAAACAACACCTTAGAAAATCCTCGCTCAGGGCTCGTTAACTCAGGTAGTGGAGGAACTCCTAGCGAATCTCGTGATGGAGGGTCAGGTAACCCGTTAATTCAGATTTACAAAATTTAGTACTAACCTTGCAAAAACATCTCAAGGAACAAAGTGACCGTATAGAGCAAATACCTGGAGTACCGCCAGTAATCAAAGGAATAGATATGGACAAGTACTCACAACAACCTTAGAAGCAAAGTGTTGCTCCTCTACCAATTCCAAAGAAATTTAAGATGCCCGATATTCCAAAATATGATGGAAAAACTAACCCACGGGATCACGTAACTGCATTCACGACCGGTGTAAAAGGCAACGACTTGACCAAGCAAGAGATTGAATCAGTATTGGTCAAAAAATTCGGAGAAACACTCACTAAGGGAGCCTTAACATGGTATTCTCTTTTACCCAAAAATTCTATAGATTCTTTTGCTGAACTTGCAGATTCATTCATCAAAGCACACTCGGGAGCTTAAAAAGTTGAGAAAAGAATGGAGGACATTTTTAAAATAAAGCAAGGAGATACGGAGTTGCTCAGAGAATTTGTAGACAGGTTCCAGCGTGAAAGGATGACGTTACCACATGTACCAGATAACTGAGCAGCTATGGTGTTTGCTAGCAATCTAAATGAAAAAAGTTCAGAAGCCACGAGGAGACTCAAGGAAAGTCTACGAGAATTTCCAGCTACAACTTGGAATGATGTTTATAACAGGTACAGCACGAAGCTGCGGATCGAAAAGCACACCATCATTCAATCTCGAAGGGATTAAAAAGTAAGTTCAAGGCGGGCTGAAACTGAAAAAAGGTCCGGTAAAAACAGGTACGAACCTTACATGGGACCAGCAGGAAAAGACTCACGTTCAAAACAGGAAAACTTAAGGTACGATCATAGATCAAGAGATAGGGAGTCAGGTTCATCTTCAAGGTTCGGAAGAGAACGAAACACGCGAGAGACACGTGGTGATGATAGAAATGCCAAGGCGAAGATCAGCGGTTACAGCTTTAACGTAAGCACATCCGAATTGATAGCTATTTTAAGGAACATGGGCGACAAGGTACGCTGGCCAAAAGAAATGAGATCGAACTCGAACAGGCGAAATCCTGATTTTGGTGCGAATTTCACCATGATCACGGTCACAAAATGGCAGATTGTAGATTACTGCAAGGTGAAGTAGAACATTTACTGAAACAAGGGTATTTAAGTGAATTATTTAGTGAAAAAAGAAAGCAGGCATATATGAAAAACAGACAGGAGCCTCCAAAACCCCCTTCACCAAAAAGGACGGTTAATGTCATAAGTGGAGGAGAAGAGATCAATGGCATTACAGCAAGGAAGAAGGTGTCAAAAATCACGCTCACACACGGGAAGCGAGTTCGACAAGTTTTGGAAGAAGATAGTATTACATTTGATGATGCAGACGCGGATAGCATGCTAACCCCACATAATGATGCACTGGTAATATCTTTACTTGT
The DNA here is from genome assembly GCF_001879085.1 of Nicotiana attenuata. Classification (NCBI taxonomy): domain Eukaryota; kingdom Viridiplantae; phylum Streptophyta; class Magnoliopsida; order Solanales; family Solanaceae; genus Nicotiana; species Nicotiana attenuata. The sequence continues at coordinate 92,959 of NW_017674218.1, forward strand.
ACATGACACTAATGTGAAACAAGTTTTGATTGATCCAGGTAGTTCAGTGAATATCATTCAATTAAGAGTGGTAAATGAGATGCAAGCTGATGATAAGTTGATACCCAAGGCTCAAACATTATCCGATTTTGATAACTCGAGCGTCGTAACAAAAGGTGAGATAACACTTACCACATTCACTGAAGGAGTAGTTAAAGATACCAAATTCCAAGTGGTAGAAATGGATATGGCTTATAACAGGATTCTTGGTAGACCATGGATTCATGAGATGGAAGTTGTTCCATCGACTTTGCATCAAGTTATTAAATTCCCTTCACAATGGGGAATATGGAAAATCCGTGGTGATCAACAAGCGTCTAGGAGCATTAATTCCGTAGAGGATTCAAGTGCAAAAAGCGAAGAAAAATAGCAATTACAGAATTCAGTTGAGGACGCTGCAATACAAGCCTCAAACAGGCACGGGCGAACAGATGTAGACTCGAGGCCCGATACCATACAAGAACCAGAGGAAAATAAAAACATCAAAACAACAATTGAGGAATTGGAAGCTGTAACACCATTTTCATCTTGGCCTGAGAGGAAAGTCTACATCGGGACCAACTTAAGTCAAGAAATGAAAGGTAAGTTGACTGAATTTTTAAAAGCTAACGTAGATTGTTTCGTTTGGTCCCATTCTAATATGACAGGTATACCTCCGAAGTGATGCCCCACAAATTAAATAAAGATCCATCGTACTCGCCTGTCAAACAAAAGAAAATAAAGCAAGGATTATTCAAAAACCAGGTGATTCAAGATGAGGTGCAAAAACTTTTAAAAATTGGGTCCATCCGCGAGGTAAAATATCCAAATTGGTTAGCTAACACTGTAGTAGTAACGAAAAAGAACGGTAAGTGGCGAGTTTGTGTGGATTACACAGATTTAAATAAAGCTTGTCCTAAAGACTCTTTTCTATTACCGCATATAGATCAACTAATCGATGCTACTGCAGGGCATGAATTGTTAAGTTTTTTAGATGCATATTCAGGGTATAATCAAATAAAAATGGATCCTATAGATGAGGAAAAAACTTCATTTATAACAGACAGGGGGACTTACTGTTACAAAGTAATGCCATTTGGTCTCAAGAATGCCGGGGCTACATATCAAAGGCTGGTTACAAAAATATATCAAGAACATCTAGGGAAAACCATGGAAGTCTATATAGATGATATGCTGGTCAAGTCACAACAGGCAGGGGATCATATTCAACACATGTCTGATAAATTTCAGATTCTTCGTAAATTTAATATGAAATTAAATCCTGAGAAATGTGCATTTGGAGTTTCGTCAGGTAAGTTCTTGGGATTTCTTGTTTCTAACCGTGGTATTAAGGTAAATCCCGCGCAGATCAAAGCAATTGAGGAAATTCCAGATACTCTGACGAGTAAAAAAGAAATACAGAGATTGACAGGAAGAATAGCCGCTTTGGGGAGGTTTATTTCCAAATCATCAAAAAAGTGCTTCAGGTTCTTTTTAGCCCTAAAAAAGCATGATCAATTTGAATGGACTGAAGAATGTCGACATGCACTTAAAGATTTGAAAGTATATTTGTCAAACCCACCGTTACTCGCAAACCGAAAAGATGGGGAAAAATTACTCCTCTATCTTGTTGTTTCAGAAGTGGCGGTAAGCGCGGTGTTAGTTCGAGAAGACCAAGGTAAACAGTCTCCAATTTATTATGTTAGCAAGTCATTATTAGATGCTAAGACTCGATATCCTCATCTAGAAAAACTTGCACTTGCATTAATTATGGCATCTAGGAAATTAAGACCTTATTTTCAATGTCATCCCATTTCTGTAGTAACTGCCTACCGCTTACGTAATATATTGCATAAATAAGAATTACTAGGTAGATTAGCCGGGTCATAGAACTGAGTGAATATGACATCACATATCAACCTAGAGCTGAAATAAAGTCACAGGTTTTAGTAGATTTTCTGGTAGATTTTAGTCAAGGGATGCAACTGGAAGCAAAAAAAGAATTGCAAGTATTTAACGGGTATAATGCAGGTACTTGGACTTTATTTACTAACTGTTGATCGAATGTAAAAGGGGCAGGACTAGGCATTGTTTTGGTACCACCCATGGGAGAAACTATACGACAAGCTATAAAATGTCATCCTGTTACTAACAATGAGGCAGAATATGAGGCTGTGATTGCAGGTTTAGAATTGGCACGAGAGCTTGGTATAGAACAGGTCGTAATCAAAAGCGATTCACAGCTCGTAGTTAACCAAATGCTAGGGACTTATACAGCCAGAGAAACAAGGATGCAGGAATACCTTGAAAAGGCACGGGATTTAGTCAGGCAATTTCAAACTTGGAAAGTCGTGCAGATACCAAGAGAGGAAAATGCCGTGGCACACGCCTTAGCCAATCTCGAGTCTGCTGCAGAAGTGACAAGTGACAAAAATGCTTCTGTGATTCATTTATTTCATTCGGTACTTGATCAAGATAAAAACGAGGTAAATTTCAATAATTTAACTTGGGATTGGCGAAACGAGATTGTCAATTTTTTGCAGTATGGAATTTTACCTGAAGATAAGAAAAAGGCCCAAGCACTCCGCAAAAAAGCTGCTCGCTATTGTTTAAAGCAAGGCAATCTTTATCGTAAAATATTCAGTGGTCCATTAGCAAGATGCCTCGGGCCTTCTCAAATAGAGTACGTGATGAGAGAAATACACGAGGGACATTGTGGAAATCATGCAGGAGGAAGATCTTTGGTGAGAAACATGATTAGAGTCGGCTACTATTGGCCAAAAATGGAAGAAGACGCGGAAAATTTTGTGACTAAATGTGATAAATGTCAAAGGTACGGTAAAAACATGCATCGACCCGCTGAGTTATTACATCCGATCATTGCACCATGGCCTTTTACGAAGTGGGGGATGGATATCGTGGGTCCATTACCACAAGCTAAAGGCAAGGTAAGATTTTTATTGGTACTCACTGATTATTTTACTAAGTGGGTGGAAGCAGGAGCCTTTAAACAGGTACGAGAAAAAGAAGTCAGGGATTTCATCTGGAGGAACATCATATGCCGATTCGGGGTACCAAATGAATCGTATGTGATAATGGCCCGCAATTTATAGGCACGCAAATCACATAATTTTTTCAAAGTTGGCAAATTAAAAGGATTACTTCAACGCCGTACCATCCGGTGGGTATGATCAAGCTGAATCAACGAATAAAGTCATTATTAACAACTTGAAGAAAAGACTAGAGGAATCTAAAGGTAATTGGTCAGAGGTATTACCGGGGGTCTTGTGGGCTTACCGAACAACAGCAAAAACAAGTACGGGGGAAACGCTATTTTCACTTGTATACGGAGCTGAAGCTTTAATTCCAGTCGAGATAGGGGAACCAAGTACAAGATATACATAAGCTACTGAGGAATCAAACGGAGAAGAGATGTGAGTAAACCTGGGTTTACTTGAAGAAAGGAGAGAAGCTGCATTAATAAGGATGGCAGAACAAAAACAAGTTATGGAACGGTACTACAACCGGAAAGCTCGTCTGAGATACTTTAAGATTGGGGACTTCGTACTCAAAAAAGTTTTCCAATCCACAAGGGCAGCTAATGCAGGAAAGTTAAGTCCAACTTGGGAAGGACCTTATAAGATTCATGGTATCGCAGGAAAAGGAGCATACGAGCTGAAAACGATGGATGGCAAGATTCTACCCTCAAACTGGAGTGCAGTTCATCTGAATAGATACTATTTCTAAGGAATAGAAATACCCACGGGCAGGTATCCCCATTTATAATTTTTATTTTTAAATTATTAAAATTTTGCTAACGATTTCAGATGATAGGCAAAAAGATAGCCCACACTAAATGATGAATTACGACCTGAAAGACACGTGGAAAGAACATAATTCCCGGTCTAGGGTTACAACTATTCTGATGGAAATTTGAAGGGGTTAAGCAGTCTTCATCTAAAATCGTACCTCCGAGTCCCGTATGGTTTTCCTTTGCAGGAAAAGGACCGCATGGAAGGAATAATCAAGTGCTCGAGATTTTATACTTCAAAGCTCAAACACTTGGGGGACTATATAATACATATGATATATGTATGAAGAAGGCAAGGAAGACCAAAAACAACTAAGAGTTCAAGTCAAAGCCCAAAAGTCTACTCATCCAATGCCAAGTTCAGAGCAAAGTCACGAGCCAATAACACAAGCCAACCAAAGAAAAACCTTCATATGTTTAGGTTTAAGGCAGTATTTAGCCATGGGTCATAAGGAAGCCCTTAGATTTTTTTTTGCAAATCTGTTGTAATGAAAACAGTTACGGAAAAGTAATAGAAGATATATAAATACATGTAAGATGTTATTTAAACTTGACAAAGTTCAAATTAAAACTTTATCAAAGTTATTTCAAGAAACATGTGTGTTCCTATTTCTTTTTTTTTTGTATATTTACACCATTATGAAGTTGAGACGTCTTCTTCATTAAGTGTCGAATATAAAAGGACCCTCTTTTATAAATTCATGTTCGATTCATAAATCCATGAAGTTAATAAGCGTTTTCTTTTGGAAAAATGCAAAAAAGGGTAAGACAGAAACCCGCGAATTAAAAAGGCAAGACCTTGGATTTATACAAAAACAAGGCAAAAAGAGTAAAACAGAAGCTCACAATAATTAAGTTGAAACGGAAACTTTACAATATTAAGTTTAAAACTAAGTATGAACTTAGTCTTAAATTGATTGTCATTTTTTTCAAAATGCCCCGAAAATACCTGGGGACTTGTCATTTCCAAAACATAACCCCCAAATGGGACCAGGGGTAAAACCACCAAGAAAAAAAAAAGAGAGTTAAACTTCATAAACTTTCACTGTGGAGCGGAAGAAGAGTCTAAAGCAGCATCATCAGCAACAGAAGGCTCGATTTGATTTGAAGGAGCTGGGAGATCCACCGTAGCTATATTAGCTTCGATATGTTCAGGAGTATCAGCCATGGGTGAAGAAAAACTTTGATCTTGTTGAGTTTTCTCGATTGTTTCTTTTATCTTTGCCAATTCAGCATTCAAGTTAAAACCCTCTTGGCTAACCTCCACAAGGGTATCATGGCGTGTGTTTAAAACAGCCCAACTCACTTCAATAGCAATTTTGTCCTCAAGAGCCTCGTAATCTCTTTCCCATTGGTCAATCTCATTCTTGAGCTCTTCCTTCTCAGCCAAAGCAATATCATAAGAAGACCGCAAAAGTGCAATTGAACTTTCCAAAAATCTGACCTTATCAGAGGACACACGAAGGTCTTCTTGGGTCTGGGTAAGTGTCTGAACAAGTTCACCTGCATAAACTTCTTTTTCGTTCAGCAAGGCATTCAAACCTCTAATCTCTTCACTGGTTTTGGAGAGTTGCTCGGAAAATGATGCCTCAAGGAGACTTTTGTCTTTGTCAGCCTGATTGGAAGAAGCTCTTTCAACTGCTAACTCTGAAAATCAAGACCTTCAACTGTTGCTCTAAGGTACGCTTGCTCTCTTTTCTAACACTTCCATCTCCAGCTCGAAGACTTTCATCTATTGTTCTTTCCAATTGTCTGCTTCCACTTATGTTCATCTGCCATTAACTCTCCGTTATGACCGAAACCTCTTCATATCTCTATACCAAATGTGATTGATCTAAAAAAGAAGAAATGGGTAAGAACCTTAGTGCAAGAAGATGACCTAAAGCGTCAAAAATAGAGCAGCAAATACCTTCACGTGATGATTGCACTATATCATTCATCCCAAGTCCAAATGAACTCATGACTTTCTAGCTTTGCGACTTTGTCTCTACCTGGCAATCAAGGGTCTTTTAACCATACGTCAGCACCGACATCGATTTTTTCAAAGATTACCATCGGCAGGGACCTCAATGGTAATCTGCTTCATCCCTCCACTTCCACTTGAAGAACCAACCTCAGTACGAGGAATGGTGATAGTGGGGACTGAAGAAGAAGTCATAACAGCTTGGGGCGGAGCAGAAACAGTAGCAGTAACAACTGGCAAAGAACACACCACAGGGACAGACATGGTAAAAGAGGCAAGAGGCACTTCATCAGAAACCAAATCCAAATTCTCACTATCAAACCCACGAGAAAAAAGCTGTTCATCGGAGTCACGAGCTGCCGCAGGAGTATCATCATCAGAACTCACCAATGTAGCACTAACAGGCTCGGTCACGAGAATAGAATGGGGAGAAGTCGCTTCTTCGTCTGATAAGACGCGTCTTCTGGCCCGTGGTCTTTTAACCAAGGAACTTCCATCCTGTTCCTCTTCCTCTTCAGAATCTTGGGTCGTATCAGCTTTCCTTTTCGATGAAGAACTCAAGATTATCCCTTGAGCTCTTTCCAAAGAAACTCTGGAAGCCGCGATTGCATCAGCACTTACCCTAGGTATGGGGAACCCTGATAAAAAAGAAGGATCAAATAAATTCTAAAGGAAAGATGAACAAAAATATAAAAAGAAAGCGAGTAAAGTATTTACCATGAGTTTTGACCTTCCAACCAAACCTGTGTGAAAGGTTTTTCCAAGATCTGCCTTCCATAGGCGCAACAGTCAATAACTTTTCTACCCAACCACGGAAATTGAGAATCTCGTCAACAATTCCCATGGTTGCTGAAAAAGGAGAAAGTTAAACAGCAGCGGGAGAAATAAATCCCTTCAGAAGGAAAAAAGG
>NW_017674218.1:102215-104920 GCF_001879085.1 Nicotiana attenuata
TTAAAATAAAAAAAAAAATTTAGTACTAGTTCCTTTCAATCTGTTCTGTCCTCTTCCTTCTCCTCCTCCTTCTTCTTCTTCTTCGCGAGTAACTGATTAGTATTAAGATTTCAGTTCAAAATGGACCCAAAAGTTCATCACCAACTAAACGACAGTTTGCACCCATTTTAAAGAGAGTGAGGGACCTGCTGTCACAACTCATGAAAGGATTAGTTTCTAAAATTGAATAATACCGATCCTAATTAATTAGTTTAGTATATAGAATATTCTTTTCTAGATCTTTTACCCTGTTGAACCAAAGATTATGCAATAATGTTATATCCTAATTATTTTTTTGAAGCTTGTATTATCTCATCTAAATTGGAGGTTTTCTGCAGAGAACAAAATGCAGAAGTATGTTCTGTAATGTAAAGACAAAGTAGCATCATCTTCGTTCGTCTGACGAATTTATGCAAATCCTCCTTTCGGTTTTCACTTTTGACTTTAGCGTCATTTCTTATGTTCCATAGCCCATAGGAGATTGGTTTCGTCTTATTGAATTCCCACTTCTAATGATCAATTGAGCTTAACGTAACAATGATATTTAAAAGAACCTTTTTTACTATATTAGATTACTTTGGGAACAAGAATACCACTTTATGAGGTCACCTAAATGATAATAATATTGTCAATAATAAGTAGAACTAGTTACTGGAAAATTAAAGCATACAACATGCTACGATATGATAAAGTATAACTAAATTATAATTAGAAAATTGATTAGAATTCATTTAGATGACGTTCAACTAATTTTTTGCTCACACTGTCTTTCCGCTAAACTATAATCAAAATTAAAGTATTTTTCGTTTTGTGACACTTAAACAAAATAAATTATTTTATTATAAAAAATAATTTAATACTTTTAATGCAATAAAATAAAATTGAATTACTGTCTGCGTATTATTCATCTGTAGATGAGCTAGAAGGGAGGGTGGGAGAGGAAGAACCGAGGGAGAGAGAGAGAGAGTGGAAATAAGAATATACAAAGGTCAATCACGATATTTGTCAAAATTGCACGTCAAGTTGTTATCCTTGACAGTGGTACACATTTTCATCTTGTAATTCTGGATTCGCTTTACACATAGCACAAGAGATAAATTTACAAACGTGTTACAAATGTTTCTATGGAAATTGTCTTTTCATAGATGCTAAAAGCAGGGGGAAGAAAAGCTACTAGCATGAAATAAAGTTTTAATCAACGGCACTCGAGAGTTATGTAGGTAAAACATAATGATCAAAAAGCAAAAATTATCTATGACGTTAACGTCGTTTAATCTTTATTTTAGGGCACTAGATGTCACTTAGGTTAGATGCTTGTATGATTTACATGTAATGTGCCTAACTTAATACTTTAAAAGAAGACAAAATCCCTTACGTTCTATTCCTCTTTTATCATTTGGTTCTATCTCGTTATATTAATTTGATGGTATTCGTTCGACTTGCATGCCTCTTAGAAAAATAATTTAAATATGCATCCTGTACAACTTAATAATGTACATTAATTTGGATTTTAAATAAAGGAAATTATGATTTTTTTAAAATTGAAAATAGTAAAATTAGAACATACATATGTTTTTTTCATTAATATAGGCGTGTCAAAATTTAGAAAGTGGACATTTTCTATTTTCATTGATTAAAATAAAGTAGGAAATGACAGCACCCAAAAGTTGTAAAGCATATATACCAATCTCCAATATTAACCCATAATTAAACAACTAATTAGAAGTAGTCGACGTCCATATTCTCTCCGTTCCTTTTGCATAATTACGACTCTGCCCCGAGAATCATCTATTTTCCTGCTCACTATTCTCAATATATCCCGTAATTTTAACGTTCTACAAGGGCACCTTTTTTTTTTCTTTCTATTTTCTACACTCCTACATTTTCAGCACCGCCCCACTCTCCTCCCTCTTCCGCCACCTCGCCGCTCCTCCAGTATCACACACCTAAATATAAACTGAAACGCGTGTAACACACGTCAATACGTTTTGTTATTTGTACCATGCCGGAGATAGAAAGGCAGAGAACAAGGCATAGCCGACAGGCGGCGATTCGAGAACCAGCGAAAGCCAGAGTACCACTGAGACTCCTGCTTCGAGTAGCTTCAGTAGCCGGTGGAATTCAATTCGGCTGGGCACTACAATTATCACTCCTTACACCTTACGTGCAAGAGCTCGGAATACCGCATGCTTGGGCAAGCATAATATGGCTATGTGGACCGCTTTCAGGTTTACTGGTTCAGCCTTTAGTAGGTCATATGAGTGACAAGTGCACCAGTCGGTTTGGTCGCCGGCGTCCGTTTATTGTCGCCGGAGCAGTGTCGATCATGATAGCGGTGCTGATCATCGGTTTCTCCGCTGATATTGGCTGGCTTTTAGGTGATCGAGGTGAAATAAAAGTGCGAGCTATAGCGGCGTTTTATTGTAGGGTTTTGGCTTCTCGATGTTGCTAATAATATGACTCAAGGTCCTTGCAGAGCTCTTCTGGCTGATCTTACCAGTAAGCTTTTTCAATTCAATTTTTACAGTTTAATATTTAAGTATGTATGTTTATTGCTTGTGTATTACTCTGTTTTTTCTGTCTTTTTTTTGATGCATTTTGTTAAGTGCTTTCTAAGGGTAAGTATTGAAATTCTTAAAAACATTCTCCTTTTAAATTTTACTTTT
>NW_017674219.1:0-1986 GCF_001879085.1 Nicotiana attenuata
TAATAACCCATACTCGCAACCTCACGGTGAAATCATATCGATATACCACATAATCCAAACACTCGAAATGATAGCCTCTATTTACAGCAGTTGCCCATAATAACCAAATACCGATAGAAACCTTTTATTAGCTAAAGTCTTATTCCAACACTTCCATATACTGCCAACAACAAATGAAACACGCGATAAATCGTAACCATTCCTCAGATCAACCATTCATTAAGCCACTTCCCTTTGACTAATATCACAACAGATTTCCGGGCCATACCTTGATATTATCTCTCTAACAAGCTGCAATCAATTCTGTTCGTTTCATTAATGACTCTAACGATCACCTCGAATCCAACACACCACTCTGGTGATATGATATCTCAATACAGGCCTAAGCCACAACTTGCATAATACGCGTACCAACAAGAAACGACCTGAATATACTCAAATCATGAAAATAACTCAAACAAAAGAGCTGTACTTCAAGCTCATCAGTATCATCACAACACAAGGCTGAGACCCCGTCTCACATCATAGAAATAGGACACCTGAATCTACCCCGAAAGGTCATAACTCAACGCAGCCTCGCTACAATGCGCGATCCTATCCAAACACTGTTACACATGGAGCACCTCAAGACACTGTGATCAAAATTCGACAACCACACACAATTTGATGTCTGAAACCAAGGCAATTCATTGCACCCACGGTGAAATAAAAAACATACGACACGCCACCTGATAGGTCATAACCCACACTCCATTTACCGAGCAACATCCGATTACTCTTCCCGCTCGACTTCCACTATGAATCCCCAATAGATCTGCACCACGTGTGCCCATAACCAACAAATCATAACGCCTCACAGCACAGAAAAAGCAACTCATAGATCTCCCCAGATCACTAACAAGCTCAATAACGATAGATCCAACCTATCCCTCAACAATACAACTCGGGACTAACCAAGCTAACTCAAGCTAAATACGTAGCCACATTGGCCTGCCAACGAGCTCATTATCAAGAAGCCTGAAGCTGCTCCTTCCACTACTATAACTCCTGCCAGAGCCGTACGATACGGTGCCCGGCACCAAATCAACATCGAAATCCACAACCTCGCCCGGCAACATGCCCGACCACAAGGAACGCATCCGAAAAGGTCACTCAATACCGGAACTGAATCAATGGTAGAAACCTCTGCACTAACATCCGTTGCGAAGGCCTGATTAAGGAAAGCAATCCTTCTCAGCCGTCCGCTGAATCTTTTGAAATATATACCACTCTGCAAGAACATAATCCAATGCACCTCGCCACTCAACCCGTGGCATTTCCGGCATAGCCCGTAGCACAATAGTCTAGAATAACCCAACACTGAGACAACCAGCCTACAATCCAATATCATATCCAAAATTTGGCATACCAAGCAAAGAAAGATCCACTCGGACCTCTAATTCCCAATAACCGCTAGACGGTGCCGATACACACGATCCACAACAACTGCATAGCCTGAACACGAGAACTCCTAGTCTCCAACTCCATATAGCACACAAATCACTATACCTGATCCCAAATTGCGCCGTACGAATACATATCACACCTCAAGTACCCAATCATCCCACGAAAGGTATTCTAAAGTTTCCCTGTGCCATCTAACAAACTCAGATATCAACAGTCGATCCCAAATGCCGCAACACTACCGAAGTATTATCAGTTTACATCACATTGCCCTTTTACTGGAACATATACCCCCGTCGAATCACTATGGTTGGCAATAACATTTTCCTTAATCATTTGAAGATCGATTCTTTAATCACCTGCAGCTGCCCGTGCTGCTTAAGAATTTAATGACTTTCCATTATGAACAGAACCGTAACCTTACACACACCAATCCCAATCCTCCACCACATATCGCATATACCATACCACACTAGTATAACAATGAGAACTACCACTCTCCCTTCCCTTACGCCACAAACAATCTACGTACTCCACTAGTCA
>NW_017674219.1:2469-6393 GCF_001879085.1 Nicotiana attenuata
CGCGCAGCCCGATCCATTTGGGTACCCGCGCTCACTGTGGGGGTTCAGACTCCGGAGGGGCTCCTACAGCCCAAGCGCAATATCATCATAGCATCGCTGCGGCGTGCAGCCCGATCCATCCTCAGTCTAGAACATGCAAATGAGCCACTCGGGCAATGTCAAGTAATAACTTTTAGCTCAAAACATCAGAAAAATGCAATTTAAGTCTTTAAACTTTAGCAACATGACTACACATTTCAAAACAGGGTTTAACTCAGGACTGAAATCATTTAATATGCTAACTGTCATGAAAACAGTGATAATAATACCTAAAGGATTCAAATAATCGGCACGAAGCCCAAAACATGGCAATCAACCCAAATCACGATAGCATCAAGTAGGTTTCAGTCAATTACGCAGTAAAATCAACAACCGGGACGGACCAAGTCACAATCCCCAACGGTGCTCTACCCCACGCTCATACCTGGCGTGCAAGTCACCACAATACAGAACTATGATGTGCAAATCCGGGGTTTCAAACCCTCAGGATATCATTTACAAGTATTACTCACCTCGAACCGGTGAAATCCCTAGCTCGCGACGCCTTTGCCCCTCGAATCGGCCTCCACGCGCGTCGAATCTAACCAAAATCAGAGCGAATACATCACAACATGCTAAGGGAACAATACCCAATCGAAAACAATCGAAAATTAGCAAGAACCTCGAAACTAGCAAAACCCGAGCCCCGGGCCCGCTTCTCGAAAAATTACGAAATTTACATCACCGGATTCCTCGTCTCGCCACGAGTCCATACATATAAAATTCACCAAAATCGGAGTTCGTTTGACCCTCCAAATTCCATTTTTACATCCTAATTTCTCAAACCCTAACTTACCCCATTTTTACCCTTTAATTCCTTGGGTTTCCAGTGTTAATTCATGTTTATACACAATAATAACATAATCTAAGCCCAAGAATCCATACCTGATGATAGCCCTCGAAACCCTCTTCAAAAATCGCCCAAAATCTCCTTAGTCCGAAGTCCAAAATGTTGTTCTTTCAAAAATTCGCGAAGATGATTAATTTCACTTAACTGCCAGGCATTTCGCTTCTGCGGATCCAGTACCGCTTTTGCGTCTTCCGCTTATGCGGTCAACGTCCGCTTTTGCGGACCTTTCATTTAAGGCAACCTTCCGCTTATGCGGTCCCCAATGGCATCTGCGGGACCGCTTAAGCGATCCAATGCTCCGCTTCTGCGGAACCTGACCAGGGTTCCAAATTCCGCTCCTGCGAGGTCTAGCTCGCTTCTGCTAGGCGCCTATGCGGTCCTCCTTCCGCTCCTGCGGAATCTGGCAAGGGCCAAGACTTCCGCTTCTACGCATCTTCCAATCTCTTCAGCGAGACCGCACCTGCGGTCCCATAACCGCAGGTGCGAAACCAACAGATACCAGCAAGGTTGAACCTGCAATTAACTCCAAAAACCTTCCGTTTAACCACCCGAATTCACCCCGAGGCCCCCGGGACCTCAACCAAAAACACCAACACATCCTAATACCTTATTCAAACTTGTTCCAATCCTCAAATACTTCAAACAACGCTAAAACCATCAAATCACATCGGATTCAAGCCTAAGTTTTCTTAAAAACTTCCGAACTATGCATTCGATCAAAAACCTGACCAAAACACCTCCGAATGACCTGAAATTTTGCACACATATCCAAAATCACCTAACGAAGCTACAACAACTCTCGGAATTCCATTCCGACCCTCGGATCAAAATCTCACCTATCAACCGGAATTCGCCAAAATACTAACTTCGCCAATTCAAGTCTAATTCTACACCGGACCTCCAAAATCAATTCCGATCGCACTCCCAAGTCACAAATCATTTCTCGAAGCTAACTGAATCACCGGAAATCATATCCGAGCCTTCTAACTCATAAGTCAACGTCCGGTTGACTTTACCAACTTAAGCCTTCCTTAAAGAGACTAAGTGTCTCACTCTTATCAAAACCAATCCAAATCAACTCTAAAACACCACATACCGATAACGAAACATAAGGAACCATAAAATGGGAGAAACGAAGCAGTAACACCTGAGACGACGGGTCGGGTCGTCACAAGTCAAAGGGTCATTTTATGAGTAGGAAGCAACACAGAAGTGTGGAGTATTAAACACATGTATCAACCAGGCGTACTATAGGGACCAAAGCCAATGACATGATTTTGATAGTGAAAATCACAATCTGACTCTCATTATTATGATAATCGCAGACACAGACAAATGCCTTTTCCTGCACGAAATATTTAATTGCAACATGATGAAGTACTATTCTTATTCAAATATACCTGCAATTCTGGAACAATTGGAAACACAGAGGTCAGAGCAAAATGTTGATCCTACTGAAATAAATGGAACCTTCCTACTTCATTTTCTTTAATCTTTTTCTCTTCCCTCTTTTTTCCTTTGGTAGTATTAGATCTAAACTATTTATTCGTACTCATGTTTGCAACAATCTGGTCAGTTATGAAAAGTTACAAATTGTTTGATGGAGCATAGAGGGTTTGATGGAGATGGCAGTAGGATTATAAATTAGGGTTGGGGTTTAATTTGGGTTATAAATCGTTGGTCAGTGGCTTTAGGTTATTATTTGGTTTATAAATGGGTTATGGGTTGGTTGGTATAGTTGGAGCGGGTCGTCTCTTATGTGCCCAGATTTAAAAAGAGGCAAGGATGGATGCCACGTGACACTTCCGTCAAAGTAAGGGCAGATTTGTTAGGATAGTTGGACGGTAGGGACTTTTATGGCCCAATAGTATAACGGGGGACAATTTTAAATAATTTACCATAGTACAATGATATATCAGACCCTTTTCCGTTTTTTTTTGCCCTTTTCCCTAATTTTTACCTTTAGCTGTTGTAGCCTATGTCGCGCGGACTCTCCAAAATAGTGATGCAAATTAGATCACCGGATCATCTGAAGTTAAATCCACGAGTGGATATGTTTTCATAATTGGGGGTGGAGCAGTGTCTTGGAAATCATCCAAAAAAACATGCATCGTCCGTTCTACAATGGAATCTGAATTCATAGCTTTAGATAAGGCCGGTGAAGAAGCTGAATGGCTTCGAAATTTCATGGAAGATATTCCATTTTGGCTCAAACCTTTGGCACCTATTTGTATACATTGTGATAGTCAAGCGGCAATAGGTAGGGCACGGAGCGTTATGTATAACGGAAAATCTCGTCATATTCGACGGAGACACAATACCGTTAGACAACTACTCTCTAGTGGTGTTATCACAATTGACTACGTAAAGTCAAGAGATAACGTGTCAGATCCACTTACAAAAGGCCTATCTAGAGAGGCAGTTGAAAGATCATCAAAGGGAATGGGGTTAAAGGCCTAGGACAAGTCATCGTGGCGATAACTCTACCTAGCAGACTGGAGATCCCAAGAGCTAGGTTCAAAGAGATCAAACAAAGTTATGAATGACGGTTCAACATTGTCAAATAACTCAACCCATTCTCGCGATGAAGACAATGTTCAAAAACGAGGTAAAGCATTAAGGCTTTTTGATGAGTCAATAAAGCTTAAAGCTTTTTAATGATTTGCTAAGTCTGGCAGGATATGACCAGATAGTGTGTCTTTAGGATTACACGTTTAGGAATCACCTATATGAGTGTGAAGTGTAATCCGCTTCAAGGAGAATGAAAGTAAAGGCCCATTCTCTAAGCACTCATGAAACCAGGCGGTGTTCAAGGCTGAAACGAACACAACCGTGAGAACCATAGATGGTTAAGGATTGATTGTGTGACTTATGTTGTCTAGGTATACAACAAAGCTCGACGGTTCAAAGATATCAAATCTACCGATTGACCGAGGATATCCGATATAAGTTCACTACGGAAAGTTCAAAGGGAAACCTACTTATCCAGATGCAAT
>NW_017674219.1:6401-37521 GCF_001879085.1 Nicotiana attenuata
CACTTCCGTCAAAGTAAGGGCAGATTTGTTAGGATAGTTGGACGGTAGGGACTTTTATGGCCCAATAGTATAATGGGGAACAATTTTAAACAATTTACCATAGTACAAGGATATATCAGACCCTTTTCCGTATATATAATTATAGTCGTATTCATATATGTGTGTGTGTGTGTGTGTATATATATATATATATATATATATATATATATATATATATATATATATATATATATATATATATATATATATATATATATATNTGTGTGTGTGTGTGTGTGTGTGTGTGTGTATATATATATATATATATATATATATATATATATATATAACAATGTATTCAATTGTATATGAGTGTATTTTTTTATGCATTTATACTGATCATATGTATAATGATAAACTATTTGCAACTATACATTATTATGTATGTCAGAGGATTGTGAATGGAGATTTAAGGCTTCTAGCATTAACAAATCACAAATGTTCAAAGTGAGAGAGTTTGTTGATAAGCATACATGTCTGTTGAAGGATAAAGTGTATGAGCAACGTTAAACACGTAGTAGTCTTATCGGTGGTATGATTAGGTCCAAGCTTACTAATCATAAGAGAAAATACACCCCAACAGATATAATTGATGACGCGAAATCAGATTTTGGTATTGATGTTAGTTACATGTTGGCGTGGCGGGCTAAAGAAAAGGCAATGAATTTCTTGAGAGGTGAGCCGGCTGATATGGATATGACATATCCTGGTTCGAACATTAGAATGGTAAAATCCCCAAAAATAAATTCATGTATATGTATATATCTTTGTATGCCTTTATAAAGGGGTTCGATCATTGTAGACCCATTGTGGTTGTGGATGGCAGCCACCTAAAATCGGCATACACTGGGACATTCGTCTCGGCCAGCACATTGGATGGTGCAGGTGAGTATGGGTAGTATAATAAAATTTGTTAATTCTACTGCCTATTCAATTTTGAAATACATATTTTTAATATGTATGCAATTATATTTACAAGTCATATACTGCCACTAGCATATGGTGTTATTGATCCAGAGAACGATGCTGCTTGGTCGTGGTTCTTTGAGCAATTCAAGGAAGCATATGGCGAGAGGGAAAACACGTGCATCGTTTCAGATAGGAAGAGAGCATCATCAAATCTGTATAGAGAATGTATCCAACGATACCATATTTTGCTTGTATATGGCATCTATGGAACAACGTATATAAGAAATTCAACCATTCAAAGTTGAGCGAGATATACTTCTCAATGGCAAAAGCATACACAGAGGCTGAATTTGATATTCTAATGGATAAGGTGGAGAAGGTAGATATAAGGGTGAAAGAATACTTGAAATTAGTTGGATACGAAAAGTGGGCAAGGTTGTATGCACTTGTTAACAGGGGATGGACCATGACGTCAAATATAGCTGAGTCAATCAATGCCGCACTTGTGTCAGCAAGAGAATTGCCAAAATACGACTTCCTCGAAGAAGTTAGGAAGATGTTTGGACGTTGGAATTGCAGTAATCGGAAAGAAGCTTCACACACGTACACAACGCTGGGAAAAAAATACCAGAAAATGCTTTCTTCGAATGAGGCAATGTCTACACGTATGACTGTAAGTATTTTTCTAAGTCATTGTATCATGTATTTAGCCCTGGTACAAGATATATTTATTTCTGATTCTAAGGATGCATTCAGAATCAAGTAATCAAATGCATTCATAATTGCCAATAGCCATGTTTTCTGTTTTATGAAATGTTTAAAAAACTGATCATTATATGTATACATTACTTGTTTATACATTTGCATTTCATTGGTTGCATTCAATGGCTTTGTTTATAATGAGATGCACCTCCTAAGCAAATATACCGTATGTTACTGTATATCACTGTTTTGATTAGTTAAAATGTCATCAACTTTAATATTCTGCCAGCATAAATGTAGACTGTATTACCCGATATTGGATATATTTTATTGTATATCACTGTATATCTTTGTATTTTATATATACATATTTTTTTTGAATTCAATATATATGATAATTCTGTATATTTTATATGTTCTTTTATTGTATATATCTATACTTTATTTAATACGTATCTTCTTTGGGACATATATGACTTTTAAAAAATGTTCAAAACTTATAGGTCTATGTTTAAATGTAGGTTGTACCATCAACCGAATACTTCCATACGGTGAACGATGAAGGAAGGCATTACACCATTTGCCTCTTAGAGAGAAAGTGCAGTTGTGGGCGGTTCCAAGTTGACGAATTACCATGCCCACACGCTTGGGCTGTCTTGAAGAGCAAGTTTCTAATGCTAGAAGATTATTGCTCGGACTATTACACCAAAGTCTGTGGTAATGACATACGAGGTGCCCATGTATCCGCTGCCTGACCAGAATGAATGGAAGGTACCAGCACATATATCAGAGGAAGTTGTCTTACCCCCTAAATAGAAAAGACCTCTTGGAAGGCCAAAGAAGAAGCGCGATAAGCCGTTAAGTGAATTATTGCAGAAGAAAAATCAACGTGTAGCATATGTGGGCAGGAAGGACATAATAAGCGTACTTGTAGAAATGCTCCACGTAGGACTTAGTTCATGTTCTGACTTGTATTATTGGTGACATAATAACCGACGATATTTTGGAATAATAGATATTGAATTGTTGGTTTATTGGATTTTTGCGTGATAATTTCTTTTTAGAAATATAATTTATAAACTGCTAAACACATACTGCATTTATATGTTGAATAAATATGTAAACACAAAGGTTCTGTTGAACAATCTGCTGAATAGATGTGAATATAAATTGCAATACACATGCAAAACAATCATAATACATTAGAATACCGATGAAAACAAAATGCATTATGCATACAGTAAAATCTCATGAATATATTAATCTACTGAATATATTTGAACAATGTGTGAATATAAAATGCAGTACACATACAGTATTATCTCTTGAATTTATCTCAAAACATGATGAATATACAATCTGCTAAATAATCTGAATACATATATACATATGAATATAATCTGCTAAATATATCTGAATAATGTATGTGTATACAAAGAATGCAGAGCAATCTCCTTAATGTATTAATCTCCTGAATATATTTGAATACATGTATCAATCTCCTGAATATACAAAATGCAGAGCAATCTCCAAGTATTCTTTCACCCTAATATTTTTTAAAAATACAGTAGACATACAGTACCAATACATGATGCATATAAAACCTGCTATATATATATATATATATATATATATATATATATATATATATATATATATATATACACACACACACGCACACACACATCAGCTGAGTACACATGACTACATCCTGTTGAATAGTAACTACTGCACAAAATANATATCAGGACCCCTGTGCGGACCGCACAAAACGAACTGCGGCCGCACAGCCCTACCTGACCCTGTGCGGACCGCACAAAGACGACTGCGGCCGCACAGCCCTCTACCGCGCCCGCTTAAAGTCGACCGCGGCCGCAATGACTCCCTCCTCCGCGGTCGCACACTATTTTTCGCGGACCGCGCTAGCGGGTTCAGAGAGCTGAAATTGCTCTGAACCTGCAATATCTGAGTTTTTAAGCCTAAGACTTCCCGGAACCTACCCGAAACTCACCCAAGCCCTCAGAACTCCAAACCAGATGTGCATACTAACTTAAAAACATCATACGAACTTATCCGTGCGATCAAATCGCCAAAATAACCTCAATAACCATGAATCAAACCTCAAAATCAAGAACTTTTTCCTCAAACTTCATCATGTATCAAATTTAGCAATTTAGGTCCAGATCACGTCAAACAACGTCCATTTTTCACAGAAACATCTTAAATCATATATAAGACCTGTACCGGGCGCCGGAACCAAAATACGGGCCCGATACTAACATGTTCTAATTAAATTTCATTTCAAATTTCCTTAAACAATTTCAGAAAATAATTTATTTCAAAAATTCATTTCTCGGGCTTGGGACCTCGGAATTCGATTCCGGGCATATGCCCAAGTCCCATATTTTTCTACGGACCCCCCGGGACCATCAAATCACGGGTCCGGGTCCGCTTACCCAAAACGTTGACCAAGGTCAAATTAATTCATTTTTATAGTCAAAACTTATCATTTTTCACACAGTTTCTCATTTAAGCTTTCCGGCTACGCGCCCGGACTATGCACGCAAATCGAGGTAACTCTAAATGAGGTTTCAAGGCCTCAGAGTCATGAAATTTAATTTAAAACAGGTGATATCACACTTATGTAACGCGATCCGAATTAATCAGGATCCCATGCTGGACACAGAGGGAAAAGAAAGGTAGAATCGCATTTGGCTCATTATTGACACATCCTTGCCAGCTTGATTGCTTTGTTTTTCTCATCGAAAATGTTCATGACAAGATTGTTTTGGAATTCTCCAATTTACTGTCGGTGGTTCAACAACACTACCTGCTAGCTTTGTATCTTCCCACCCAAAAAAAAATTTAGATTTAAGTTATTCGTAATTTCAATCAGCCAGTATACCGTAATACAGATGCATTAAAAGGGCAAAGACATCGCTTTTAGCCCGCCGCCGAAACTATTTACATTTTATAGCAGTAACAATATATAGAGAATTTATAGTATATGTTTGTATATACCATACCTAAATATATATAACAATGTGTGTATATATATATATATATATATATATATATATATATACACACACACACGCACACACACATCAGCTGAGTACACATGACTACATCCTGTTGAATAGTAACTACTGCACAAAATATTGAAACAACATGAATATTTGAAATTATAAACTGCTGAGGAAACACTGTGGATACAGTGCATACAGTGAAACACATGAGTTTTTTCTTAAAAGAACACCATCTTTACCAAAAAGATATTCAAAGTGTATCTACATAAAACTATCTTCCAATACTATCTTCCAATTCTAAAACTATCTTCACCGAAAACTATTCTAAAACCATCTTCACAGAAGTGTCCGAATCAGTGAATTGCCTAACAATCTTTGAGGGTGCTTCATTCTCGCTAATGACATCAGCATCTATCTTCCGCATAGCATAGTCCCAAAGGAGGGCACCATATCTTTGATGGAGTAAATTGGTATCAAATGTTATTTGTGGAACCAAACCAAAAGTGCTCAGCTACTCTGCGTATGCCGCGACATGCAACCCACAATCCCTGAAAATATGGACTGACACAAATAAAAATAATTCATATTATTAATTATATAAATGATACAAGCAAAAGGATTGGTTACATACATGCTCCCATAATTTTGTTGAGGCAGATTCGAAATGAAAACAACATCAAAGGGATCGGTTTATGCCTTGTCATTTTATGTCATGAGACCAATCTATGCCTTGCTTATCTCTGTAAAAATCACTAATTGATAGATACAGAGGTACAAGCTTATCTATCTCAGAACCCACATAGGCTTCATGACTTGCTGATCTGTAAGAGTCATATACTTTGATACATCTCTCCTTGAATGAGACAACTGCCAATATCTAATGAAGTTTGTCCTTCAAGTTGACTGGTATCAAGACATTGTCAACAGTATGCCATGGTATATTATCAAGCAATCTGTAGCCCCTAATGTACTCACATACCACATCCTCTTTTTTGGCTACACTTGCATTACTATCTGTATCAGCATACCTGTCGAAGATTTCAGCAATTCTTGTCTTGAATATACAATCAACAGTTGTAAATTTGAAGGTGGTGGTTTGGTTGTACTTGCCCTTCTTTCTCAGTTAGTAAAATATGACATCAATGTGCTATATATTTAATTGAATACATAGCGTCAGTTTATTGAATGAAATCAATGAAAACAAACTGCATTGAAGAAACTTTATATATACAGGTATTGTATGTTGAAGAAAATCATTATAGAAGGCAGTACTGCTTGAAAGCAATGGAATGTAATGTATACAGTTAGATACATATTGTTGAATACATCTGAGTATTAAATACTGCATACAGTTAAATACATACTAATAACTATGATTTTGCTATGTATCAGTCATTCATTAAAAAAATAATAAAGAATACATACATGTTTTAACAAATTGCTAGACAAAATAGAGAAACAACTAGCAATCTGAATACATTTAGATACATTGAAAATAGAGAACTCATTGAACTAAAACAACAGCAACAGATAATACTGTCCCAGAAACAGTGAATACAGTATTTAACTGTATTTCTGTTAATATGTGATACATCTCTTTGTATCCCAAGAACATTGAATACAATATTTAACTGTATTCCTGTTAACACAGAATACATCTCTCTATATATTAACTGTACAATATAAATATGAAAAATTCATGATTTGTATGTCACTAACAAAATTGTGAAATATACAATTAGACAAACCAAACAGGGAAATATGAATTAAAATGAATTCAGAAAGATTATATCTTACATTGTCATTCCATAGTTTACCGTCAAATGAGAGAAGGTAAAACAAATTTCTTGAAGTGATTTGACAACTCCAAAATCCAACGGTATAGGCAGTGTTGACTTATTTTTCTTGTAATGGTCTTCCATATCATTTCTACAAGGAACTGGAAAAAATATTATATCCAATTTCTAATTGATAAAATCATATTATACATATCGGAAAAAAAACTTACTTTTGATCATGTTTAGCAAGAAGACCATCACGAACCCATTTCTCATATTCCTGAATGACTAGTGTAGGATGTGGCCCCGATATTAAATCATCTTAAAAGGGGTGTTTTTGTCAAATATGGGAGTCAACTTTACCGAGGTGCCTAGTTCATTAAAATCATTAATAGAGATAACTAATTATGTACGTGATGGGAAAATAGATCATAACTTTATAATACATATTTTTGTGTATAATAATTTACTAACCGGCGGAGTCGAAGTTTGTCTCGTAAGGCAAACCATACCATTGACTTGGATGCCGATTCCTATGAGAGGGTAATGGAGTTGAATCCACCTTTTTTGGTGCATGATGTATCACAATTCTAGTTTCTGGAATTTGACTTGGAAGAAACTCATCCGCCAACTCAAACCGTGATACATGTACTTCACTGGATACACCCTCGTCAGATTTATTGGTATGATACACGGCACCTCAGATGTAGTATTCCCCTCCATTATTACTTCCCCACAAACAGGATTAACCTATGTAGATGTATTTAACATGTCTGCGGTTGAAGTAGCATGTGGGTGTTGATCGGAATGAATGTCGACGTTCAGCTTTCTTTGCATGGCCTAATAACATAACCAATAGAATATATTAATATAGCAGATTTTTTCAGGAGTGTATTCTGTTAATGTATGCATATGTATATGTGTGTATTCTAAACCATGTATGTTTATGCATACATGGTTCAATTCAAGTGTATTCTGTATTAAAGTGTATTCTGAACCATATATGTTTATGCATACATGTATGTTCAGGAGTGTATACATGTGTATTCTGAACCATGTATGATAATCAAATATATTTTAAAATATGTATTTAGATAATACCGCCTCATATGTATAAATGAATTAACATGTATAGACTTGTGTTCTGTAATGTGTATGTTCGTGTATATATGATTATACTGAATAATAGTAAAAACTAAATTGCAGTATATATTCTGAATATAGTTATATAAACATATAGTAAAGAGATTAAAAACTGTTTACCTATGAATTCTCCTCAACAGCTATATCACTCTGTGTTTGGCATTTGAGATTATCTGGCAAGTTCGCATCAAATGACATTTGAATACCATCATCATGTCTCCCGGTATATTTCTTTCTCTGGTATACCCTTTCTGAATTTTGATTGGCTTTAAGCTGGTCAGAAAGCTTTTTGAAATTTTCATCGATCAATGTTCGTAGAGAAGTGAACTCGCCCATCATCTAATCAATACACAAATAATTAGAGAGGTGTTAGAAAACTATATGAAAGTTAATACATAAACGGTAAAGTATAAAAAGGTTTTACCAATACTCACACAATCTTTGAATGAATTTAGATCCTTCCTCAAAGAAGACAAATCATCTGCTTTCTCTTCTGATGGCTTCTTAACATGCATTTCAGTTTCTTTGATTTCAGTTATGCCAGCAGGAGGAGTCTTGGATTGAGGTATTGCCGACACATGTGGGATTGGACTCTCTGCAGTTGAGGGATCTATAAGTTGTTGTTTGCGCTTTTTGTGAGGCGGTGATGAAGATGGACCAACACTTGCATCATGTTTCTTCTTAGGCTAAAGAGGCGGCGTAGGACTAAAGTCATCCGAATCATCTTCATTGTTGTCTGAATGAGTAGGAATATTCACTACATCAACGTCTTCTGGAGGAATCTAAATAACAACAAGCTCTATATCGCTTGGTTGAATGTCACTGTAAATAATCTGAAAATAGAAATACCCCCTAAATGAACAACCTTTGCTGAATGATCACAAAATTATGCTCATTCAGTTACATATGTATCTATAAACTGTTTTCTGTATTCTTACGTATTCCTGTTAAATTGTAAAACAGAGAAATAAGGTGTATGTTGTATGCAACTGTATTTAATATTGAATCACACACTGTATTATGTAGTATATAATATGTGCTATAATTTTGAAACAGGGACATTGATGTATGATGCATTGAACTATATTTCAATGAAAATTTCAAAGATGATTTCACTATCAGAAATATATGCTTAAAAAAAATTCAGCCACTTAACAAAATAGTAAATTACCATGTTTCCCTGGTCATTGAACATGTCGTTCATCAAATAAGAATAAGCTGGCTGGTTGACAGTGGATTTCCAATTGAGTATTCTGGGTATCAGTTATCAACTCGCCGTGCAATTTTGGGGTCAACATTTGAACAGCACTCGTAAAACCATACTTGCATAGCGAGAGGCATCCCCGCTATCCTATAGTACTTCTTCTGAGAATTCATCTTCTTGCTAATAAATCTAACAAGGTTTTGGAATGCATACTTACCCCATGGATAATCAGAATATCTCCCACTCTCGACCAAGTCAAAATGTTTTCTTGGGATGGCAAAAGCGTTCTTCTCGGTGGAAAATATGAAACTGTGTATGAAATACAACACAACTATTTTGATGGCATCCCCATCGTTGTGATGACCCCAATTATTGTCATCAAAGCATTTCAACAAATCTTCTTCTTGATATTCTTTGCACCGTGTCACGACCCTAAACCCAAACCCGGTCGTGATGGCGCCTCTCGTGAAGACAAGGCCAGCCGACACACTTCCAATTCACTATAAGCAATTTAAATAAATAAATACTAAGTCTTTAACAGAAATAAAATCTCAAAATAACAGTATAAGTTGTGGAACTAAAAACCAACACAGCCCGGCATCGGGGTATCACCAGTCATGAGCATCTTAAACAATACTACGTTTGAAAGTCTACTCCACTACTACCTAACTGAATTAGAAAGGAAATAAGATAGAGGGAGATTGCACTGGGCTGCGAATCGCCGGGCAGCTACCTAGTAAATCTCCGGAAATCTGCTGGACAGCTCTCCACCCTCGCTAGCAGGACCTGTAGCGCCCGAATCTGCACACAGGGGTGCAGGGAGTACTCCAACTCAGTGAGTAATAACAATAAATGAAGACTGCGCGATGTAAAATCACGTTAAGCACAACATTAAGCTATAAGAGGCAAAACAAAATCAGTAAACATAACTAAACAGTGAAATCTCATAAAACACCTTTTAAACAGTTTCAACAACCATAGAAAGAGCAGCTAGGAAAGGTAAAACACATAAGAACTGCCCCATCGGGCCTAGTAACAACAGAATCAGCCCCTCGGGCAATATCACAGAACAATACCAGCCCCTCGGGCTATATCTCATATCACAGTGGGTACCCGCGCTCACTAGGGGTGTACAGACTCCGGGAGGGGCCCCTTACGGCCCAAGCACAATTTCAAGCCATCTCGTGGCATCATAAACAGGCTCTCGGCCTCATATAAATCTCAAGCCACCTAGTGGCGTACAATCTCAGGCTCTCGGCCTCATTATCATAATCAATATATCACTGCTGCGGCGTGCAACCCGACCCAAAAGTATTCGCACATCACAGGCCCTCGGCCTTACTCAGTCAGAATCTCATAAGCCCCTCGGGCATCAGTAAAACATGAAGCTCAGCTCAAAATATCTTTTAAAAAAAATATTATTTAAAGTGTTTAAAACAGAATAATATAGCTGAGTTTTAAAATAGTGAACATATAGCATGACTGAGCACCAATATGAAATCAAACAGTGAGGAAAAATATCATTTAAAAATCCCCTAAGGGTTCAAACAGTTGGCATGAAGCCCACATATGGCATTTAGCCCAAAATATAATAATATCAACAATTAACTGTCAAATACGCAGTAAAATAGTCATTCGGGATGGACTAAGTCACAATCCCCAACGATGCTCGACCCCACGCTCGTCATTTAGCGTGTGTCTCACCTCAACATAGCTGAACGCTGTGAAATTCCGGGGTTTCATACCCTCAGGACAACATTTAAAATCATTACTCACCTCAATCCGGCCCAAACTCTAGCTCGCAATGCCTTTGCCCCTCGAATTGGCCTCCGGATGCTCCGAATCTACCAAAATCAGAACGTAATCATCAAAATATGCTAAAGGGACAAAGCCCACTCAAAAATAACCGAAAAACAATGCGAATCCCGAAATTACCAAAACCCGACCCCCGGGCCCACGTCTCGGAATGCGATAAAGTTTACATCATTAGATTCCTTATCTCCCCACGAGTTCATACATATCAAAGTTCCAAAATCCAACCACAAATTGTCCTCCAAATCCTCAAGTTTAGGTCTCCAATACCAAGCCCTAGTTTCCTCAGTTTTTACCCTTAATTTCCACTAATTTCATGATTAATCCATGGAAAAATGATCACGAACTCAAGTAATGAAGCTTAGAGAACTTACCCAACTGATTCACCTTGATTTTCCCTTGAATTCTCTGCCCTAGCTCGTTTCCCGTCTTCAAAAATGGAGTTTTTAGCCAAAATCCGCGAAGAGAAATATTATATACTTCTGGTCCAGGGATTCCGCATCTGCGGCCATATTACCGCTTCTGCGGTACCGCATATGTGGTCCAAGAACCGCTTCTGCGGTCCTCACTTATCCTCCAGCTTTCCGTATCTACGATGCACCAGCCGCACCTGCGCCATCGCAGGTGCGGTTCACCAACCGCTTCTGCGGTTTCTGCCTCCCTCACCTTCTTCCGCTTCTGCGGCCTTCTCCCTCGCATCTGTGGCATTGCACCTGCGATCCCCAATCCGCAGGTGCGGAAATACCAGAAGCAGAAAATCTGCAGCTTTCTTCAAAAATTCCAAACTCTCCGTCAACCATCCGAAATCACCCCGGGACCTCAACCAAAAACACAAACATATCCCGTAACCTTATTCAAACTTGTACAAATCTTCAAAACACCTCAAACAACATCAAAACAACCGAAACACACCGAATTCAAGCCTAAGGTTCTAAAATCTTCCGCATTCCGCTTTTGATAAAAAAGTATACCAAACCACGTCCGAATGACCTGAAATTTTGCACACACATCCCAAATGACATAACGAAGCTAATGCAACTTTCAGAATTCCATTCTGACCCCTATATCAAAATCTCACCTATCAATCGGAAAATGCCAAAAACTCAATTTCGCCAATTCAAGGCTAAATCTACTCCGGACCTCCAAAACACATTCCGATCACGCTCCTAAGTCCTAAATCACCTAACGGAGCTAACCAAATCATAAAAATTCCAATCCGAGATCATTTACAAACGAGTCAAAACTTGGTCAAACCTTTCACATTTCAAGCTTCAAGCTGAGAACTGTTCTTCCAAATTCATTCCGATTACCCTGAAACCAAAACCAACGATTTACATAAGTCATAATTCATAATACGGGACTAGACATGCCCGAGAACTGGCGAGCGAAGTGCAAAAGCTCAAAACGACCGGTTGGGTCGTTACATCCTCCCCCACTTAAACATACGTTCGTCCTCGAATGTGCCCAGAGTTGTTCCAAAAGGCAATCAATCGCTGATTAACCTTACCATGCACATACCCGGGGTGATCCCACATCACCCTATCTCATATAGGTCCGATAACACAATGTAACTGAAATTTCACAATCAACCTAGCCCATAAACCTTAGAACCACATTTCCACTTCTGAAGTCATCTACAAGATCAGAATCTCACATTTATACTCTAATAAGTCCGAACAAGCTGTAATAACCCATACCTGCAACCTCAAGTGCAATTACATGACATACCACATAACTCAAACACTTGTAGCGATAACTTCTAATCACCGCAGTTACTCAAAACATCTGAATTTCGATAATAAGCCTTTTGTCAAATAAAGCCTCATTCCAACACTTCCGTATACTGCCATTGATAAATGAAACATATAAGAAGTCATAACCACTCTTCAGATCAATCATTCGTGAAGCCACTTCTCCTTTAGCAAGGACCATAGCAAATTTCCGAGCCGAACATCGATATTATCCCTCCAACACGCTGAAACCGAATCCATTTGTATTCATTCTAGATCCCAACGATCACGTCTAATCCAACACAACTATTCTGGTGACATGACACAGAAATACCATCTAAAGCCACAACTCGTGCGATCCGCACACCGATAAGCAACACTCCGAACGTACTCAAATCATGAAGAATGACTCAAATGAGAGAGTTGTACCGCAAGCTCACCAGTACCACCTCACACAATGCCGAGAACCCGTCACACCTCGTAGAAACGGAACACGAATCTAATTCGCAGGATCATACCTCCACAAAGCTTCGCTCCTATGCGCGACCTCATCCAAACACTGGTCCACATGAAACACCTCAAGTCACTATGCTCAAAATCGACAGCCATGCGCTATATGATGTCTAAAACCAAAACAATCATCATAACCACCGCGGATCAATTGACATAACATTACACATACCCGAAGGGACACAACTGATACGCCAACCGAAGAGCAATACCCAATACTCTTCTCGTCCGAATTCTACTACGAAACCCCAAAAGAACCGCACCATATGTGCCTATAACCAATAAATCATAGCGCCTCGCAACACAGAAAAGTAACCCATAGATCACCTCAGAACACTAATAGCTCAATAACAACCGAATCAGCACATCTCTCACCAATAGCAACTCAAGTCAACAAAACCGTCTCGATGCAGAACACACATCCATACAGGTCTACTAATGAACCCCTTATCAAGGAGTTCCTGAAGCTGTTCCTTCAACTCCTTTAACCCTGCTAGTGCCATACGCTACGGTGCCTGGCACCAAATCAATACCAAAATCAACAACCCCGTCCGGCGACATGCCCGGCCACAAGGATCACATCCGAAAAGTCCCTCACCACCGGCACTGAATCAATGGTAGGAGTCTCTGTACTGACGTCCATCACGAAGGCCCAAATAAGGAAGGCAATCCTTCCCATCCATCTGCTGGGTCTTCGAAATACAAAACCACCCTACTAAGAACATAATCCGTCGAACCTCGTCACTCCATCCGTGGCATTCCCGGCATAGCCAACATCGCCGCCTTAGCGTAATAGCCCAGAGTGACACAACACTGAGACAACCAGTCTACACCCAATATCACATCCATAATCTAACATACCAAGCAATAAAGGATCGACTCGGGTCTCCAAACCTCCAATAGTTACCACACAAGACCGATATACGCGGTCCACAACCACAACATAACCTGTATATGAGAACTCTCAGTCCCCAAATCCATATAGCACACGAATCTCTATATCCAATCCCAATTTCGCCGTCCGAATATACAACACACCTCTAATACCCAATCATTCCACGGGAGGTAATCTTATAATTCTTCTATGCCACCAAGCAAACTCGAATATCGGCAGTCAATCCAACAAGAGAATGCCGCAATACTAATGAAGTATTATCAATCTCAATCACATTGCCCTTTTTCTGAAACGTGTTCCCCCGTCAAGTCACACCAATTAGTAATGCCATTTCCTTAATCATCTGAAACTGCCCGCTGCCTAAGAATTTTATGACCTTCCTTTCAGAACTGAACCGTGACCTTACACATGCAAATCTCAATCCTACATAACATACCGCATACACCATACCATCCTAGGATAAACATGAGAACTTCATGTCCCTTCCGAGCCACAAGCAGCTACGTACTCAACTAGCCAAGAACTTTCCATTGATCCCATCTAGAAGAACATCACTACACATCCCATGCTCCTCATGCTCGTAGCAAATATACATCTCTAACCGGGGTAGAAACCATCAAGAACTCTTTGACTTCCCTTTGTACAAAACTAAACCGTCAGGACTGAATCCTTCTAACTCAACCAAGCTACGCAGGCCACTAAAACCCTAGAGCATTGCCGCGAAACACCTGCAGAAACTCATTACCTCGTAAGTATCCAAAGAACTAATCATATTCTTACCATGCCGATCCGGCCTACTACCAAGTCATCCCGTCTATCCAAGTTCCTTTTGATTTACCTTCATCTTGATACTCCTTCTTGCTATAACACCACAATTCCTCAACCCAGACTCACCACACGAGACCCAAGCATAAAACCACACTGTCTTAAGGCTCATAAGCCGCTGACTACTCTCTCAAATATTCCTGAGAGCAACACATTCAACATACCTACCCTGAAGAGACTTCCTGCAAATCCAAAGCCATTACCTTCACCTTTCTGATACTAATATATAGAACCCCATAATTGATATAGAAATGCCACAAGTCTTGGCACCTTCCAATGCAAACCTCAATTTCTATCCAAATATACAACCTGGAGATCTCCAATTATTACCTGTAAAATCTTGAACATATTAGAACCAATCTCGAGAGTCATCCACTCTACTCAAACTGCAATCAGCCTGATCAACAAACCGAACAACATGTGCCTCATTAGCACTCCGACACCGCAGAATGTACTCTTACCTTAATGCAACCAAGCAACTTCCTGCCTTAAGCACCGAGCATCCTTTACCAATAACGGCTCAAGTCATTCCGTGACTCTCATACACCATAAAGCATAGCATAACCTTTGTTGAAATTTCCTTTACTTGAACCATCCTTGGTCTCAACCTCTACAAGCCATAACTGATTCACCAGTACGCCTCCAACTGGAACCAACATAGCACGTAACCGTGCAATCAACTAGTTAATAGCAGACTCCCCCACTTGGCTCAAAGCCATAGATCAAAACACACAATAACTCCTAATGCATATACTCTATTACTGCCATAACACCATAGTAAGATTGAACTGAATTCTTCATGAGCTCGTGCAACACAGACCATCTAGTACTTCAAATCTTCTGCAAATCTCGCATTCACCCTCGTAATAGTCAAGCCCACTCTCTTAAGCGATCAAAATTCAAATTGTAACACATATATTTCCCTGGTAATATAGATCCCGCTACAAAACAACATAGGGATCACACAATTTCAACACACTCCGCAGGAGATAACCCACCTGCTTCGCCTCAAACTACCATCTCTTTATACCCTTCCACCGTCATAAACATTACGTAGTCATTTGATCCTCCTGAGTCTGAGCTCATATCACAACGTGAAATCTACTTCACTTCCCAACTAGGCAACATAACAAGATCCTTCATCACATCCACAACTCGGGGCTATACATCAAATCACGATAGAAATCAAACACCAGATAGTTCTTGCTGCCCCAAAGCAGACCCTTCTCGTCTCATTCAATTCATATGAACACATCTCGCAGTCACATCACCCTCATCACGTAGCTATCCCGTCATCACTTCCCTTAATAGGGACACAACAGAACATATAGATCCAGAAACACAAGCTCGCGCAATTAACAGCTCAGGACTAAAGCTATAGGCAAAATCCGGCCTCAAGTCTTCCAGACTGGCCCAACATCAACAAGTAGAGATCACATCTCGCCCCTAGATCAGGGAATCACAAGCCATCGATGCACATCCGGTACCGAGCGCTCATGTACGCATACGGACGCGTGGAAGGAATTCAAAGGGTTACATTTCAAGATGAATCAAGGACGCACGATAAGAATTCAAGAATGTGAAGTTTGCCTAAAGGTTCTGCAGCCTCCCGAGGATAAGTACAGACGTCTCCATACCGATCCGCGAGACTCTACTAAACCTGCTCATGACTCACGAGACCTATGTAACCTAGGATCTGATACCAACTTGTCACGACCCTAAACCCAAACCCGATCGTGATGGCGCCTCTCGTGAAGACAAGGCCAGCCGACACACTTCCAATTCACTTTAAGCAATTTAACTAAATAAATACTAAGTCTTTAACAGAAATAAAATCCCAAAATAACAGTATAAGTTGCGGAATTAAACACCAAAAAAGCCCGGCATCGGGGTGTCACTAGTCATGAGCATCTTAAATAATACTACAAGTCTGAAAGTCTACTCCACTACTACCTAACTGAATCAGAAAGGAAATAAGATAGAGGGTGATTGCACTGGGCTGCGAATCGCCGGGAAGCTACCTAGTAAATCTCCGGAAATCTTCTGGAAAGCTCTCAACCCTCGCTAGCAGGACCTGTAGCGCCCGAATCTGCACACAGGGGTGCAGGGAGTAAAGTGAGTACTCCAACTCAGTGAGCAATAACAATAAATGAAGACTGAGCGATGTAAAATCACGTTAAACACAACATTAAGCTATAAGAGGCATAACAAAATCAGTAAACATAACTAAACAGTGAAATCTCATAAAACACCTTTTAAACAGTTTCAACAAGCATAGAAAGAGCAGCTAGGAAAGGTAAAACACATAAGAACCGCCCCTCGGGCCTAGTAACAATAGAATCAGCCCCTCGGGTAATATCACAGAACAATACTAGCCCCTAGGGCTATATCTCATATCACAATGGGTACCCGCGCTCACTGGGGGTGTACAGACTCCGGGAGGGGCCCCTTACGGCCCAAGCACAATTTCAAGCCATCTCGTGGCATCATAAACAGGCTCTCGGCCTCATATAAATCTCAAGCCACCTAGTGGCGTACAATCTCAGGCTCTCGGCCTCATTATCATAATCAATATATCACTGCTGCGGCGTGCAACCCGACCCAAAAGTATTCGCACATCACAGGCCCTCGGCCTTACTCAGTCAGAATCTCATAAGCCCCTCGGGCATCAGTAAAACATGAAGCTCAGCTCAAAATATCTTTTAAAAAAAATATTATTTAAAGTGTTTAAAACAGAATAATATAGCTGAGTTTTAAAATAGTGAACATATAGCATGACTGAGCACCAATATGAAATCAAACAGTGAGGAAAAATATCATTTAAAAATCCCCTAAGGGTTCAAACAGTTGGCATGAAGCCCACATATGGCATTTAGCCCAAAATATAATAATATCAACAATTAACTGTCAAATACGCAGTAAAATAGTCATTCGGGATGGACTGAGTCACAATCCCCAACGGTGCTCGATCCCACGCTCGTCATTTAGCGTGTGTCTCACCTCAACATAGCCGAACACTGTGAAATTCCGGGGTTTCATACCCTCAGGACAGCATCTAAAATTATTACTCACCTCAATCCGGCCCAAACTCTAGCTCGCAATGCCTTTGCCCCTCAAATTGGCCTCTGGATGCTCCGAATCTACCAAAATCGGAACGTAATCATCAAAATATGCTATAGGGACAAAGCCCACTCGAAAATAACCGAAAAACAATGCGAATCCTGAAATTACCAAAACCCGACCCCCGGGCCCACGTCTCGGAATGCGATAAATTTTTCATCATTAGATTCCTTATCTCCCCACGAGTTCATACATATCAAAAGTTCCAAAATCCAACCACAAATGGTCCTCCAAATCCTCAAGTTTAGGTCTCCAATACCAAGCCCTAGTTTCCTCAGTTTTTACCTTTAATTTCCACTAATTTCATGATTAATCCATGAAAAAATGATCACGAACTCAAGTAATGAAGCTTAGAGAACTTACCCAACTGATTCACCTTGATTTTCCCTTGAATTCTCTACCCTAGCTCGTTTCCCGTCTTCAAAAATGGAGTTTTTAGCAAAAATCCGCGAAGGGAATTATTATATAGTTCTGGTCCAGGGATTCCGCATCTGCGGCCTATTACCGCTTCTGCGGTACCGCATATGCGGTCCAAGAACCGCTTATGCGGTCCTCACTTATCCTCCAACTTTCCGCATCTGCGATGCACCAGCCGCACCTGCGATGGCGCATGTGCGTTTCACCAACCGCTTCTACGGTTTCTGCCTCCCTCACCTTCTTCCGCTTCTGCGGCCTTCTCCCTCGCATCTGCGGCATCGCACCTGCGGTTCCCAATCCGCAGGTGCGGAAATACTAGAAGCAAATCTGCAGCTTTCTTCAAAAATTCCAAACTCTCAGGCAACCATTCAAAATCACCCCGGGACCTCAACCAAAAGCACAAACATATCCCGTAACTTTATTCAAACTTGTACAAATCTTCAAAACACCTCAAACAATATCAAAACAACCAAAACACATCGAATTCAAGCCTAAGGTTCTAAAATCTTCCGCATTCCGCTTTTGATCAAAAAGTATACCAAACCACGTCCGAATGACCTGAAATTTTGCACACACATCCCAAATGACATAACGAAGCTACTGCAAATTCCGGAATTCCATTCCGACCCCTATATCAAAATCTCACCTATCAACCGGAAAATGCCAAAAACTCAATTTCGCCAATTCAAGACTAAATCTACTCTGGACCTCCAAAACACATTCCGATCACGCTCCTAAGTCCTAAATCACCTAACGGAGCTAACCAAATCATAAAATTTCCATTCCGAGATCATTTACAAACAAGTCAAAACTTGGTCAAACCTTTCAAATTTCAAGCTTCAAGCTGAGAACTGTTCTTCCAAATTCATTCCGATTACCCTGAAACCAAAACCAACGATTTACATAAGTCATAATGCATAATACGGGGCTAGACATGCCCGAGAACTGGCGAGCAAAGTGCAAAAGCTCAAAACGACCGGTCGGGTCATTACACACCGCTAAAGTATGTATCAACAATCCTGTTAGGCACCTTTGTGTTAAACTGAAAATCTACAGGATCACCAACACAATTGAGACCAGTGACAAGCGCAAACTCCCTGATTGAAAAGGATAATGTTGTACCATTGACGTATTGAAAATGAATCATCATCAGTTCCTTCCAGCTGCAAAACCATGAAGCACCTGAACAATTGATGTTGGACCTCACAACGCTTCATATCAAGTAAACTTCCAAAACAAGTAGTACCAAATATTTTGTACTGTTCTGGAGTAAGTTTTTCTTTGAGGTCGGATACTATGTCCGTGTTAGTGTAGGAACTGATATGCGGTGATAATACAGGCTGGTGTTTCACAAATAGTTTTTGTCACGACCCAAAATCCCTCTGAAGGAGTCGTGATGGCGCTTAGTCTCTAAACTAGGTAAGCCTAACATTAACAGAAATAACATTGTTATTCACTAACTTCAAATTATATAACTTTGAACAATTACAATTCCCAAAACCGGTAGTACAAGTCATAAGCCTTTCTAAGAATAGTTATACGAAATAAATACGGCACTATTCCAGAACAAAAGGAACAAATGGAAATAAGTACAAATGAAGGTGAATCCGAGGCCTGCGAACGCAGCAGCAGGTTTACCTTGAGTCTCCATCGCGATGATCCGCACAGCTACTACCGACCAAATACCTGGATCTGTACAAAAAAATTATACAGAAGTGTAGTATGAGCACACCACAGCGGTGCCCAGTAAGTATCAAGACTAACCTCGGTGGGGTAGTGACGAGGAACAGTCAAAACACCTACTAGTCAAAAAAATTGAACAGGATATGATAATGAATTACCCAGATAAAGATAACAAAGTAATATCAATAGCAAGGAAGAATCCAACTACAAACAGTAGAGACAATAAAGGGAAACACAGATAGTAACGAACGATAACCAAGTAAATTAACACCAACATAACTGGGACACAGACAAGTAAGAATATGTTCAAACAAAGAAGGCGATGCCGACTCAATCAATCACATCATTTCTAATACACAATCCTGACCATCTCAATCCTCAGTGTCTCATATCATAACCTCAATTTCCAAACCTTTAGCACACACGACGCCTTGTGCCCACATATTTCTGTCTCACTTTGCACAACGTCGTCCTCATGCTACTCAGTACATAGGGTCCATAACCAATACAATAAGACGTTCAAGGAGTCTCATTTATATAACATAAGGTAGATTACAGCTTCTAAACCAATGAGGAAATCAGCAAGAAAAGATGAAGTATTTTTTTAGAAATCATTTGAATAAAGAAAATACCCTTTTCAAATAAAATACAACACCGAATGAATTATTACCTTTAATATAGGATTTAGTAAATTAAAACTTAGTAGAAATTCCTTTTCAAGCAAAATTCAATATCATCGGGTTAAGAAAATTTAATTGAGAAACTAATTGAAATAGAACATAACATTTATAGGAATTTGAATTATTGAAAGGTGTATATATACACGGCGAGTTCAAATTTAAAAGTCATACATAGCAGCGTAATACTAATTCCTTTATTTTAAATCACGATATTACTAATAACTTAACAGGACAGGAGGAAATGATTCAACATAGTAAATTTACTTTAAAAATCAACTCACCAGAGTAATAGTTTCAGGGAAAGAATTCAAGGAACAACGGCAAGTCAACAACTCAATGCCAATAACCCGATCCTCACAACTCAGTAAAACCCGAAATACAAATTGCCGAAGTCTTAAACAAATGAACTAGGGTCTTCTCAGTATTCAGCTATAACCAAATCCTAAATGAAATGTAAACCACCGAATAACTTGTACAGTCAAAGAGGAATACATAAGCATATATATATATATATATATATATATATATATATATATATATATATATATATATATATATACGGCGAGTTCAAATTCAAAAGACATATGAAGCAGCGTAGTATAAATTCCTTTACTTCAAAATCACTATATTAACTACCAACTTAACAGGACAGGAGGAAATGATTCAACGTAATAAATCTACTTTGAAAGTTGGTAACTTGCAGAAATAAATACATAACTCAAGGGTCTTATCAGTATCCAGCTATAACCAAACCCTAAGTGAGAGGTAAAACTACCAAATAATTTACACAGTTAGAGGGGAGTACATAAGCACATATATTGATGCGGCGCGCATCCCGATCCCACCAATCCTCCCTTATTCCTCCGTAATAATTCTAATAAAAGTAAATAGTATATATTTGTTGCGGCGTGCAACCCGATCCCACCAATCCTCCCTTATTCCTTCTTAACAATTACAACAAGAGTAAATAATATATATATATATATATATATATATATATCACCATATCAGTAACAACATGATCATTCACCCTTATTACTCATCAATATATATCACCCTTATTCATCTTGTTGCGGCGTGCAACCCGATCCCACCTGTCCACCCTTATTACTCCTTGTTGTGGCGTGCAACATGATCCCACCAGACATCATCAGTTCTCCCTTATTCCTCCTCAACATATCAACAACCAGACATAGTTCAAAACCACCAACAACAACAATTCAACAACCCAATCACAAGGATTTCTACCACCAAGAGTATGAGTACACGACAACAAGAGAATCACGGAAAACCAAGAAGCACAATAACCTTTACAAAAATAACAAGACATATAAGGCACGTGATAACTACACCGGCAACCACAATAATTTGGACACATAGCATATAGGCACGGGGTCATAGTGGAATTCACAATTAAGAAATAACAAAACAATAAGGAGGACAGTCACTTCAATTAAGGCAAATAAGGGCCAAGTAACAAGTAAGAGTTAGAGGAAAGCTAGCAACGTCGTATGGAGCATATAGAGGTAAAACAAGCAATTAGGAAACCCAATCATATCGGAAAAACTTCCCACTTAATGAACATAAGGACCTAAGAACCATACAGGCAAATTTTCCACAAATAAGTCCGAGTACACACTTGTCACCTCGCGTGCACGGACTACAATTAGTATAGAAGACTCAAATCCTAAGGGGGAGTTCCCCACACAAGGTTAGGCAAGATACTTACCTCAATCCCGCCAATTCAATACTCAATTTAGCTTTTTCTTTACCAATTCATCAACGCTCGGCTCAATCTAGCCAAAAACATCAAACAATGCAAGAGAAAACAATTTCAATTAACAAAGCTACGATTCTTATACAATTTGTAAAAAGTCAACAAAAGTCAACTCCCCGGGCCCGTACCTCGGAACCCGACAAAATTTACAAAAACCGAATACCCACTCCGATACGAGTTCACTCATACAAAAATTATCAAATTCCGATACCATTTGATCTTTCAAATCATCATTTTTCATTTTTGAATGATTTCCCAATTTTTCCCAATTTTTCCTTTAGATTCGCATGAATTTGATGTTAAATCTAAGATATAATCACAAAATATAGTTGGAAATTGATTAGAGACACTTACCCAATGATTTGGTATGAAAATCTTCTCTCAAAATTGCCTACTCTCGGACCTAGGGTTCAAAATAAGATAAAATGAAGCTAAGTCCCGAAATGGGAGTCTTATTACCAGCCTCAGATGTCGCATTTGCGACATCAGGATCGCAAATGCGATACTTGCAAATGCGACAAAGGTATCGCAAATGCGAAGGCTGGCCAGCTCTGATTAGGTCGCAAATGCGATCCCTGAGATGTTCGCAAAAGCGACAGTTTCGTCGCAAATGCGGAGCTGCCTAGTCACAAATGCGATATAGTTGTTCGCAATTGCGAACTCCCCTGCCCCAGCCCAGCATCGCAATGTGATAATGATCTCGCAAATGCGATCATCGCAAATGCGATGAAATCCTCGCAAATGTGAGAACTGAAACACCAGCACAGCTGAACCTCTTCTAACACTTCGAAACGCATAGGAATCTCACCCGAACCCTCGGGGCTCCAAACCAAACACCAGCACAAGTCTGAATACATAACACAAACTCGCTTGCGCGATCAAAACACCAAAATAACCTCTATAATCACGAATCGGATGCCAAAACGTATGAAAATCACTATGAACTTCAAGAACTTCTAGAATTGCAACCAAGCGTCCGAACCATATCAAATCAACTCCAAACGACACCAAATTTTGCAGGCAAGTCCCAAATGACATAACAGAGCTGTTCCAACTTTCGGAATCGCATTCCCACCTCGATAACACAAAAGTCAACTACGGGTCAAACCTCTCCATTTTAAAAACTTCAACTTTTTCCAACTTTCGCCGAAATGCCTCAAATTACCCTACGGGCCTCCAAATCCAAATCCGAACGCACGCTTAAGTCCAAAATTAACATACGAAGCTACTGACATCATCCAAAACTCATTCCGGAGCCGTTTACTCAAAAGTCAACTTCCGGTCAAATTCTCACCGCTTAAGCTTCCAAAACTAGATTCCTTCTTCCAATTCGACTCCGATTCATCCGGAAATAGAATCCCACCATGCACGCAAGTCGATACACATAATATGAAGATGTTCATAACCTTAAACTACCGAACCGGACGCAATTACTCAAAATGACCAATCGGGTCGTTACAGTTTTTTTTTCCTACATACAACAAAAATTACAAAAAAAAAATTCATAAAACTTTTGCAATACATAACTCATTCATGTTTTAAATGAACTTTTGAATACATCAAAATACATCTAAATACAATATGAAAAAGGCATTGTAATAAGTACAAATCAGTGAATGAACTATTAAATACATCTAAACACATCTAAATACAATATGCAAAAGACAGTGGGATAATTACAAATCAGTTAAGGTATTTTTGAATACATATAAATACATCTACATACAATATACAAAAGTCACTGAAAAAGGTAAAATTCAGTGAATGCACTTTTGAATACTTATGAATACATCAACATACATGTATACTATATCAACATAAAAGAAGAGAAAGCAATGTATCCACTATTGCACATATAAATACAATAAAATACAATAAGAGAAACCCTTTAGAGAAGGTAATACTCAATGTATGAGGACTCAAATACATATAGATACATCAATAATTACCTTTTCGTCCCGTGTATCCGAGCTATTTCCTGCATCGACCTCCTTTCCCTTAACACCAGAAGCATTATCCATAGGCTTTCTTCTCTTTACCGCATCGGGAAGTGTTGATTCTTTCAAAGATTTCTCAACTTGGACTTCTTTCGATGTGTTATTGCGTATTTTAGTTCTCCTCTCTGCAACTATATTTGCTGCTGAACCTGCAATCAATTCCGCTTGAGAGATTTGCAAAGAGAAAGAGGGCCCATCGAAATTGAGTGCTTTGGTGGGTATACCTCCGGTAACCCTCTTCTGGGATGTTGAATCAGCCATTGGAGAGGAACTTTAAAGTTTTCTGTTGGAAGCATAACAATGGTTATTATTTATAAAAAATTAGTAGAGATAAACGGAATAAACACAGTAAAAGCAAAAATCTAACAACTTAAATACTTACCACAACTATTTGGAGCAAAAAATATAGAAAATTGAGAGAGACAATGCAGATGAAGAAGTGAAGAAATCGTGGTTTCTGAGAATGGGGATGAGAGAGAGAAATTGGAAGTTCAGAATCGTGGGTTCTGAGAATGTATTCGAGAAGGGCGATGTGAGTGAGAGAAATTGGAGAGAGAAAACGTGGAGGGAGAAGTTTTACATAAAATACGGTAATTTTGTGAAAGAAAAATCTGAAAGAATGAGAGAGAAAAATAATACAAAGCGTATTTTATGGCTTAAGGGTAGGAGGTGACATTAATAGATATTTGACTATAAAAATCAAAAGGTAGCTATGGAATATAATTTTTTAAAATGATATTTATTTAAAATAAATAAGGTATCAACCTTTGCTATAGGAGGTAAAAATTCCTTTGAAATAAGTGTGGGATAACAAATCCCTCAAGAAGAATTAACTTAAAGAGCCGTCTACCCAACTGCTTAAGCTAAAAATAATTGGTGAATATATAATATATGTATAATCCGTGTATAATATATGTATAACCTAAGTATAATCTATATATCGACTAGAAAAAATAAACTGTAAATTAATATAGTTATTTGTGAAAAGATACAATAACTCAATGCTGAACAAAATGTTAAAGTGATCCAATATAGTCAAAATAGCATGGGTTGGTGTGTTTTCAGATTGACAATTGAAAACTAGTCAGCATTTGTAAGGCAATTAAAAAATAGCAACTATTTAATACAGAGATAAAATCTAGACAAAATACCCTTAGCTAAAACACACACACACACACACACACACAAAATCCAACATAATTACTGAATTATGAAACTCTTGTGTATAAAACTTCAGTGCATTGTGCTGGAATTCAATACCTTGTATGTAAATTTTAGCATATTATGCTGGAGTTCAAACTTTAAGAGTTAAATTCCAGCATATTGTATTTGAATTCTAAGAAAAAGATATGTGAATTCCAATATATTATGCTGGAGTTTGAACTCTTAGAAGTTAAATTCTAGCATATTATGCTGGAACTCCGAGAAATGATGCTAGAACTCAAACGAGACATAGCCCTATAATTCTAGTTTTAGCTTTTGCTGGAGTTCGGAGAACGCAAAAAAGATAAAGAACCGAGTCTTCGCACTCTTTTAAGTTAGATATTCTTGTCCAAATATTACTCCCACACAAAAAATCGATTAAATTTTAATTAGTTTCGAAAAGTATGACTTACTTTCAGTTAATAGTTATAATTCTGACTAATTCTAAATTTCTTCCTTTAATCTTTCTACTAAAGGGATACATTGTCTCTAAGAGAGCAGCCCACTAGTAAAAAAGTTATCAAATGCCCGAAGATAGGTGTCTAGTTAATTAGACATGCCACACTCCTTTTATTAGCTATTCAAAAAAAGTATTAAAGAAAAAATTTAAATTATATATGCTGACAATATATTTTTTAAAATTATTAGTTCACTTTAATTGATTATAACATGTTACAATATTTTCCAAGTTACTCCATTATGCTTGCTATGAAGAATTATTTATCATTATAGGTCAGCTTAGTGGGCTTTTGGATATAAGAATTGCAATATTTCGGAAAAAGTAAAAAAAAAAAAATTCAAGTGGAATGGTACTTTGAAAACTAGAGTTGTGTTTGGATATGAATACAATTTGGAGTTGTTTTTGAATTTTTGTGAGGATTTGAAGTGAAATTTTGAAAAATAACTTTTTGAAGTTTCTCAAATTTTCCAAAATTTCAAAATCAACTTCAAGTGAAATTTAAAATTTTCATACACAAACACATATTCAAAAAAAGTGAAAAATTTTCAATAAAAAAGGTGAAAAAATTCGTATGGCCAAACGGGCCCTTAATATGATGAACTTAAAAGAGTTGGAAAAATGACACTGTATAGTCGCTGTAAAAATAATAGCCGAGAAATATATAAGATTTATATATATTTTGTGTGTGTGTGTGTGTATATATATATATAAATCTTATACATTTATCGGCTATTATTTTTACAGCGACTATAC
Organism: Nicotiana attenuata; assembly: GCF_001879085.1. Classification (NCBI taxonomy): domain Eukaryota; kingdom Viridiplantae; phylum Streptophyta; class Magnoliopsida; order Solanales; family Solanaceae; genus Nicotiana; species Nicotiana attenuata. Next base: position 33,068 of record NW_017674219.1, read on the forward strand.
AGTGTCATTTTTCCAACTCTTATATATATATATATATATATATATATATATATATATATATATATATATATATATATATATATATTTATATTATAATGTATGTATATATATATAATGTACTCTTATGTATGTTATATACAAAATTATACAAGTTTTGTATACTTTTTCGTTACCAAATATATAATTAGTTTCTGGTGCAAGCTAAAAGTAATAATATCCGAAAAGAATTTTGTAAACTCGAAAGAGAGGAAAAGAGATGTTATTAACACTGTATTTGTAAAATAAATTCTGGAAATATAAATGAATATAAACAGTAATGAATATAAACAGAAATGACATAAACCAATTCGACGAGCCCACTGAATTCACAGTGTTTCCTTAAGGAATTTAATCCCCTCCTAGTACCTCAAGGTTATGGATTATTTCCTCCCAGGATAGAACGAATTACACACTGGGTAGTGGTACTTCAAACCCAGTGTTTTCAGCGAACACAAAGTTCGGTAGCAAATCACACTTACTTTTTGCTTTGTTTTGATGCTAAAAGTATGCAGAAGAAGGAGAGGAAACTCAGAAAATTGTAGTTCAAATTCTGAGCAGAATAGTGTTGTATTTATAGCCAAACGTTGGGTCTCTTCGAATGGTTTGTTTATGCAAAACGCCCACAACATAAATGCCATTAACATAAATGCCATTTACTCATAATAAAGAGGAAAAATAAGAGGGAAATTGAAGAGGAGGGTAGTTACTTTTCTGTTACCTACCAAACAAAAAACGGATTGGATTTAATATTAATATTTTGTTATTAAACAATACTTTATAACATTTCTGTTAATATGCGAAGCCGAAGCCGAGCCGTAGCCGTAGCCGAAGCCGAAGCCGAGCCGCAGCGACGACGACGAGGCGCGAGGCTTGCCTTCTTCTCAACTCTTTAAGAGCTAGAAGAAGAGCAATTGCTTATATACCATAAAAAACTCTTCCTCTTCCAATATGGGAACTGCCCATTTGCCAAGGGAGGGGGGAACTTAAAATTTCACTCAAAAATTTATTTCCCTCCATTTCCCATTCACCTCTTTTAAGTATTTAATATATTAATTAAATACCTTAAAAACCCAACAATCCCACATGAATGGGGAATGGCTATATCACGGAAGTATGCATGAAAAACTGTGTATTCACAAGTAGAATTAATTGCATCTGGATAAGTAGGTTTCCCTTTGAACTTTCGTAGTGAACTTATGTTGGATATACTCGATCAATCGGTAGATTTGATATCTTGAAACCGTCGAACTTTAGTGTATACCTAGACAACCACAAGTCAACAACCCCCTTAACCGTCTTTGTTCTCATTGTTGTGTTCGTTTCAGCCATGAACACCGCTGGTTTCATAAGTGCGTAGAGAACTGGCCTTGCTGTGTCCTCCTTGAAGCGGCTAACACTTCAACTTACATAGGTGATTCCTAAACGTGTCATCCCATAGATACACTATTTGATATACCATGTATCAAATTTAGAAATCATTAAAAAGCCTTAATGCTTTAGTCCTTGGTACTGAACATTGTCTCATCACGAGATGGACCAAAGTTTCGCTGACAATGTTGAACGTCATAAATGACTTTGTTTGCTCTCCTTGAACTAGATCTTGGATCTCCAGTCTTCTGGTAGAGTTACGCACTATGACTTGTTCTCGGCCACAAGTCCATTCCTTTGATGACTTCTCAACTACTCTTCTAGTTAGGCTTTTGTAAGTGGATCCGACACATTATCAACTTCGACTTTACATAGTCAATCGTGAATAATTCCCTCTAGAGAGTAATTGTCTAACGGTTTTAATTGTCTTCGGTGTATATGGCGAGACTTACCGTTATACATAAGCTCCCGCCCTTCCAATTGCCGCTTGACTATCACAATGTATGCATATTGGTGCAACGGTTTGGCCAAAAATGGAATATCTTCCAAAGAAATTCCGGAGCCATTCAGCTTCTTCACCGGCTTATCCAAGGCTATGAACTCAGCCTCCATTGTAGAGCGGCAATACAAGTTTGTTTGGATGATCTTCCAAGATACCGTCTCCACCAATAGTGAATACATATCACTTGTGGACTTGGGAATCAGTTGATCCGGTGATCCAATTTGCATCACAGTATCCCTCAATGACCGCAGGATATTTATTGTAATGCAAAGCAAATTCCTGGGTATGTACTAAATACCCCAAAACTCGTTTCCATGGCCATCCAATGAGATTGGCTGGATTGCTCGTATATCGACTCAATTTACTTATAGCACAAGCTATATTCTGGTCGTGTACAATTCATGATGTACATTAAGGCAACCAAACACACGAGCATAATCCAATTGTGATATGCTCTGGCTTTGTTCTTTGCTAATGCAAGATTCACATCAATTGGAGTCCTTTGCAATTTTAAAGCCCAAGTGCTTGAATTTTTCAAGTACTGTCTTAATATAATGAGATTGTGACAATGCTAGACCTTGAGAAGTCTTATGGATCATAATTCCCCAGAATTAAATTAGCAACTCCAAGTCTTTCATATCAAACTTGCTAGTTAGCATACGCTTAGTAGCATTTTTATGTTAGCAATGTCATTATCTCATTATGAGCATATCATCCACATATAAGAAACAATGACTATGTGATTTGGAACTTTTTAATGTACACACATAACATTCATTTATCTTAAATCCATTTGACACATTGTTGGTCAAATTTAGCGTGCCATTGTTTGGGTGCTTGTTTTAATCCGTAAGGGACTTAACAAGTTACAGACCTTCTTTTCCTTTACTCGGAACCACAAACCTTCAGGTTGTTCATGTAAATTTCTTCCTCCAACTCTCCATTTAAGAAGGCCGTCTTAACATCCATTTGATGAATTTCAAGACCATAAACTGCAGCTAACCTACTAACGTGTCGTATGGATGTAATTCTTGTAACTGGAGAGTATGTATCAAAGTAGTCAAGACCTTCTCGTTGTCTATACCTTTGACCACAAGTCTTTGCCTTATACTTGTCAAATAGTACCATCAATTTTATTTTTCTCTTAAAGATCCATTTAGATCCCAACGGTTTGTTTTCCAGGAGGAAGATCAACAACTTCCCATGTATGGTTGTTTAGTATGGATCTCTTTCACTATTGACCGCCTCTTTTCCATAACAATGATTCGAAGAAGACATAGCTTCTTTAAATGTTTGAAGGCTCATTTTCCAATAAGAAAGTCACAAAATCTGGTCAAACGAAGTAGACGTTCTTTGACGTTTACTACGTCTTGGATCTTCTTGTTAAGTGTACTTTCTTTTGTTCTTTCCCGAGGTCCGTTTAGATTCCTTCACCAATCGACTCACATTCCTTTTTATTAACGGATATATATTCAAAGAACTCAGCTTACTGATTCTATAACCGTATTATTATGAATGTCGGGATTTTTCTGATTTTATGAACCAGAAATCGATATGCTTTACTTATTAGTTGCATATCTATGAAAACACAATCAACGGTTTTTTCGGTCCCTATTTTTACCCTTTTAGGTTTAAGAACTTGCATTTTTCCACAACCACCACTTTCAAAATAAATTCAAGTTGGGCTTCTTCCTTTCTTTTTCATATGGAATGGATTGTGTTTTGGCTATGGGGTACTCGTTTAGTATCGCTAGCCGTAAAGAATGGCTTCCCCCCACAAGTTCTGGTGGCAAACCAGAATTATCATATAGCGTTCATCATCTCCTTTAATGAAACGATTCTTTTCTTTCTGCAATCCCATTGGATTGGGGCGTGTAAGTGGGCCGTTGTTTGATGAATAATTTCCATATTCTCAAAATTTGTTGCAAAAGGAGATCTCATATTCACCACCCTATCACTTCTTATCATTTTGATTTCTTATTAAGTTGCGTTTCAACTTCATTTTTGTATTGCTTAATGCGTCTATTGCTTCATCTTTATATAAAGTTAAAACATAGCAAATATCGAGTACTATAGTCAATAAAAGTTATGAAATACTTTTTTTCCACCGCGAGATGGTATTGACTTCATTGTCACAAATATCTGTGTGAATTAAGTCTAAAAGGATTTGAATTCCTTTCAAACCGACTTATAAGGATGTTTAACATATTAGATTCCACACATACTTTGACATTTTGATTTGTCAACTTAACTTGGGGACAATACTTACCAATTATCATTTTTCCGTAGGTTTTTAATTGACTGACCAATACGTACAATGCCTAATATTCATTTGACTCAAGTAAGTAAGAAACAAGCTGAAATTTATTATTATTTTTCAAACAACCATTACAAATTCAGCTTTGAAAGAAGCCTCAACAGTGAGGACTTTTCCTACAACATTCTATTCTTACTTGTTACAAACAACCTTATCGGAAACAAAAACAATATTTAGAGACAGCGTGAGACCCATCTCCTTAACAAGAAGTCCCAGAGTTAGACGACT
>NW_017674219.1:37546-58825 GCF_001879085.1 Nicotiana attenuata
ATATATGTATGTATATATATATATGTACTTTATGTATGTTATATACAAAATTATACAAGTTTTGTATACTTTTTCGGTTACCAAATATAATTAGTTTCTGGTGCAAGCTAAAAGTAATAATATCCGAAAAGAATTTTGTAAACTCGAAAGAGAGGAAAAGAGATGTTATTACACTGTATTTGTAAAATAAATTCTGGAAATATAAATGAATATAAACAGTAATGAATATAAACAGAAATGACATAAACCAATTCGACNGTTTCCACGCCACTGTAGACGTTATACAAACCATCCTCCAGCCCGCTTAGAATATAATTCTTGCACAAAAAATCTGAATGCTTCCATGCCTCAATTACGAGAAAGCGTTCAGTTTCTGGAGTTTCATCGGACAGCACAGGAACATCTTCCTTGATGAACTTCTGGAGACTTAGAGTAGTCAGATAGAAGAACATCTTTTGCTGCCAGCGCTTGAAATCAATCCCGAAAAAATTTCCGGGTTTCTCCGCCGGTGCCAATGCTGCCGGTGTCGTTCGGCTTGTTGACGCATTGGCAGTCACCATTGGAACCGCTTGGTTCTCATTCTCATTAGTCATTTCTGTAAAAGAATGACACAAATGTTAAAATCACGTAGATTTTAATAGAGTACAAAACCACAAAGGTTTAACTCTTCCAGAAACAGTAAGTACAAATACAGAAAATAAATTATTAAATTCCTTAAGCTTGTTATTACACTGTATTTGTAAAATAAATTCTGGAAATATAAATGAATATAAACAGTAATGAATATAAACAGAAATGACATAAACCAATTCGATCCCACTGAATTCACAGTGTTTCCTTAAGGAATTTAATCCCCTCCTAGTACCCAAGGTTATGGATTATTTCCTCCCAGGATAGAACGAATTACACACTGGTGTAGTGGTACTTCAAACCCAGTGTTTCAGCGAACACAAAGTTCGGTAGCAAATCACACGTACTTTTTGCTTTGTTTTGATGCTAAAAGTATGCAGAAGAAGGAGAAGAAACTCAAAAAATTGTAGTTAAAATTCTGAGCAGAATAGTGTTGTATTTATAGCCAAAGAAATTGAAGAGGGTAGTTACTTTTCTGTTACCAAAACAGAAAAACGGATTGGATTTAATATTAATATTTTGTTATTAAAACAAATATTTAATAACATTTCTGTTAATATTTTACTATTAACAAATAAATTTGGTCCAAAAAGTTAATCAATCAATTGACCGAAGCCGAAGCCGTAGCCGTAGCCGAGCGAGCGACGACGACGACGGCGCGAGGCTTGCCTTCTTCTCAACTCTTTAAGAGCTAGAAGAAGAGCAATTGCTTATATACCCATAAAAAACCTCTTCCTCTTCCAATATGGGACAATGCCCATTTGCCAAGGGAGGGGGAACTTAAAATTTCACTCAAAAATTTCATTTCCCTCCATTTCCCATTCACTCTCTTTTAAGTATTTAATATATTAATTAAATACCTTAAAAACCCAACAAGAGATAGCACAATGCTTTAAAGACAAAGTGAAATGTAAATTAGTGGGTACGGTAGTACACACCCTTGCAGAAGAACTTTGGAATTAACTTTACTGTTCTACAAAAGCAATATGATGAAAATAGCCATGTCTTTTTCTTCAACTTTTTGCGAAAAAAAGTAAAGTAATTTGCTTCAATAAAAGATCCCACTTAGATATTGAGACAGAGTAACTGTTGACTGGTTTTAGTCGGTAAAAAGACGACAAAGCGAGTTGTCCAAAAATCTATTAGCAAGCGAGTATGTTTTTGAAAAATAATTAGCAAATTGTGATAGAGTCGTAAGCGTTGCTTCATTCTTAATTAGAGGTATCAGGTTTAATTCCTAGATATAGAATCGTCTTCAATAGATAGCAAATTACTTATCTTCCTATTAAAGTTAATTGCGAATTCAGATTAGTCAAGCCTTAAAGCGGACACAGAATATTGAGTGATAACCCAAGAGAATGATTTTTGAGAGGGACCAACGTAACCTTAATGTGAGTGTAAAAAAGAGGTTGCTGATCGATCTAGGTTAAAACCAGCTTTTTACTGTGACGTTTGAGTCAATAAGTATCTTCAGATACTCATTCTCCCCTCTCCTCTTGCGATTAGTTTTAGTTTCTTTACCATTTGGGTGAATGATGAAATTTTAATTTCTCCCAACTATAAAAGTTTGTTTTTGCTAGTCGGTGTGAAGTCAAATCGTTCTTTTTTTTGTCATGTCATATATAATTAGTGCGATCTGAACGTATTTTCACTGATTAATGATATGAATATAATTTGACTTGATGATAAACAGTATCAAATGTAATTATTATGTTGTTTATATTGTACGAACAAAAAAGTGGTGACCACTCATTAACATCGTAATAATGCAGTTTAGATTGTTTTTATTTTACTTACTACAGAACTGTTCCGATCTTCCGGAGCATTATAGTATTTATTATACTTACCGTCAAAGTTTTTTAAAGCAAAGAATATTCCGCATCTCAATTGCATTATCCTATCGTACCAATGAATTATTGAATTTTTACATGTATCTGAAACAAACTAACATTCTATAGTTAATTTTTTTTTTAAACTTAAACGCTTTTAAAACCTAAAATAGAGGAACAATTAGTATGTTAAACATCACTTAGCTAGGTTTTGCATCATCAAGATGACACAATTGATCACTGCAATTATAAATATTTAACTTTACTAAATTACAAACATTTTACGATACTATGTTCTGGTTGAGTGTATGTAATTATGCATGAAAATCTAACTAGAAAAGAACAACACGGAGTTTAGAACAAAGGAAGGAAATGAATAGAGTACTCTAATTTCTCTAAAGTACTAAAAAAATGTTATAATCTGCATAATTTTACGCTTAATAATATTAATCAGAGTTGGTTTTAACCAAAACATTGATTAATTTTTGCTCATCATCAACATGGAAATTAAAATATGGTATTTCATATCTCCATTATTTGACATAGAGATCAAAGAATTGAATACACATTGGCCCTCTTCGATTGTTCACCCCTAGACATAAGACATCATTTCTAAAAAGTGATTTGAGTTGTACAAAAGTACTGCCGGTGCTAGAAAAAGATATATACCAACAAAAATGATTATCTTTAGGCTTGCATGAAGGTTTTGTAGTACCCTTTGGCGTCTCCTCCTCTAGTTCAGGGGCCGAGGTACAAGTCGAGTTACGGGACTCGAACAATGTATTTGTATTAAGAAATTTATTAAATATATAAATATATTAAATTTAAAACCCAGTATAAAACGTTGTTCTTGAATCTAGAACCCATAGAATAAAAATTTTGGCTCCGCCTGTGTTCTCATTGTCTAATGTAAATGATCAGTAAAAGTTTAAAGAGGAAATGGTACCAGATCTCTTCAAATCAAGCCAAACGGAACCAATCAAACCATCCAAATAGTAAGCAGAGAGATTTGTAAAAAGGTACATATATAGACGTTCTGTTCTCAACCTGGAGAGAGGTAGAAAAGTTAACTTGTCTCCCCTGCAACTACAAGTAGAATGGTACTATACTTCGTGAAACTTCTCTAATACATTAGCCTAATACGGAAATCTTGCAGCGCTAAAAGCACTCTCTGATACTACTGATGACGCTTGACATAGCGTAGTATATCTCGGGCCATTATTAAAAGTGTTGGAAATGCCTTGCTACACTCCCTCCACCATGCCAAAAGTTGTTTCTTGAATTGCTAAATTCTCATAAATTTTACGAAAAAGTCTCTTTGCACCTCTTAATTTTAAAGATAAATTAAGTAGAGTAGAAATTAAATAAACTTGGAGAATAGAAAAAAAATACTTTTTAATTTTGCAATCATTTCACTAATGATCGTTTATAGCCTTTGGGAATGGCTAAAGTTGCAAACAAGGTCGTTGCCCAACGGCTCTATTTCAAAAAAAAATTAAAAATTCACGTGGGACGGGACGGGATAAATGGGACGAAATGGGCAGTCCGTCTCATCCCGTGTACCGTTTAATATGGGCTCATCCCGTTTAGAACTAAGTGGGTCGGGACGGGACGGGACAACCATAATATTACGGAAGGGGAAAGGAGAAGGAAGACGGTGAGAATTAAACTCACACATGTTGTTCATGGAAGAGACTTTCATCGGTATCTACTAGTATACTACTATAATCAGGGGCGGCTCCAGCCCTTTGGTACTGGATCATCTGAATTCAATACTTTCAGTGCGAAACATATTTATATGTAAAAATTTACTAAAATTGTAATATATAGTATATATGAACCCATAACTTAAAAGATATAATAACTTCAATGATAAAAACCTTAAAAGTTGAACCTATATAGTTTAAGTTTTGATGGTCCTACAATTAGTATTCAAGTATTCTTCATATGACAAGCCATATGGTCATTGTTCCCCTAGTTTAGATCTTGACCAAGCTATCATAGCTTAAGCCTAACTTTCCGGAGTCGTTTGGTTCGAAAATAAGTTATACATAGAGTAATAATATAGTCAGACTTCAAATGAATGCAGGTGGTTAATGCAGAAGCTAGAGATCTATAGTCAGATATAGTTACAGAGAACAAAACAGGATAGCAGACAATAACAAAAAGAGCAAGGATGAAGCTTTTTGAAAAATTATTTTAATTTATCTAGCAGTTCTTCATGTAAACCCCTACATACAAGCTATATTGGTAGATAAATTAGGAACTACGACTTCTGTTAAATAAGTTTAAGTAGTACTAATTTTGTAGGGGGCACAGTTAATTATTCTCCCATTTTCAATTTACGTGATACTCTTTCCTTTTTAGTCAGTCAAAAAAAGAATGACACTTTTCTATATTTAGAAACAATTCAACTTTAAATTTCTCGTTGAACCTAATGAAAGGATTCCTAGCAACACAATTTTTTATAATTTATTTAGACCATAAATTTTAAAAGTTTCTTTTATTTCTTAAACTGCATGCTCAGTCAAATACTTTCACATAAATTGGAACGGAGAAAGTAATAATTTGCAAGGAAATGCATTCCGTATGTAACTAACTCAGTATTTTTGTTATGATGTATATTAGCTAATATTAATATCGTTTGGACCAAAATGGGTACTACCCAAAATACTTAGGGATTAGTAGATTTTATTTTTTCTCTACCATTAAAAGCTCATGTTCGAATATACTTTTTGTTAATATTTTGTTATATATAGTTAGGCGTTTGCCATAATTTCTTTACCATAATTGGTTTTCCTATCTCATGAAGGAAAGGACAACATATTACCATAATTGAATTTTTCTTTTCCTAGAAAGAAAATATAATTCTTCCATATTTGGCTAGTCCTTTTTCTTGTAGGAAAAGTTTTGGAGTTCTATAAATTGAAGATCTGTCATTCTCATTCAGTAGCATCCACAATGTAGCCACATGGGGTTTGAGAGTCGTGTTTAGGGGGAGAACGTTACGGGACAAGTGTTAGTGTGTCACTTGTGTTTGCCTGTTCGTGTGGTTGTTCTCTCGATATTTTGTACTCTCTTTTTATTATAATGGATTGTTTATCTCCGCCGTGGACGTGGTCAGTTGACCGAATCACGTTAAATGTTTGTGTCTCTTTTGGTAGATTTCTCTTTTGTTGTCTGATTTATCGTCGTTGAAGGTTTGCTTTACTAGCTTCCGCATGACACCTGACTTTTTTCGGTCTTAACAAGTGGTATCAGAGCGATGTTCAAGACAGATTCATCTTCGCGTGTTCAGTTCTAGCTGCAACATATTTGACGATAATCGTAATTTTTATCTGAGAAATTTGACCAGAGTGCTACGAATGTTGAGACAAACTTGTGGTGGAGATTTGGAGATGCGACCTGTTGAAGGCTATGTGAAGAAGGTGGATCAAGTTTATTTTGTCAGAAAATTCAGGTCAAGGGAGAGAATTGTTAGGTGTTTGCCATAATTTTCTTATAATTGGTTTTCCTATCTCATGAAGGAAAGGACAACATATTTTTCATAATTGGATTTTTCTTTTCCTAGAAAGAAAATATAATTCTTCCATATTTGGCTAGTCCTTTTTCTTGTAGAAAAAGGTTTGGAGTTCTATAAATTGGGATCTATCCTTCTCATTCAGTACCATCCACAATGTAGCCACATGGGGTTTGAGAGTCGTGTTTAGGGGGAGAACTTTACAGGACGAGTGTTAGTGTGTCACTTGTGTTTGCCTTTTCGTGAGGTTGTTCTCTCGATGTTTTGTACTCTCTTTTTATTATAATGGATTGCTCATCTCCGCCATGGACGTAGTCAGTTGACCAAACCACATTAAATGTTTGTGTCTCTTTTGGTAGATTTCTCTTTTGTTGTCTGATTTATCGTCGTTGAAGGTTTGCTTTACTAGCTTCCGCATGACACCTGACTTTTTTCGATTTTAACATATATATATATATATATATATATATATATATATATATAGAGTTCAGTTGAACCTTTAGCTCAAAAGCTTTTTAGCGCAGCCGTCCTATCACACAACTTGGTGTGGTTGGTGTAGTTATGGATTTCAAATGGTTGTCTAAGGCAGCAGTAGCAATTTAGGGTTTAAAGGTTCCTAGCTCTCTGAATCGTATCTACTTCTTTTGTTCTTTTTTTTATTTTTTATTTTAAACCTTTTGTTAAAGGGATTTTATTTTTTATATTGACACAAAAAGAATTCTTTTTTCTATTTTCCTTCTGGGTAGAGGGGCAAGGTATCTTTTTGTTTCTTGCTATCTTCCTAATACTTCTGTGTAATTCAAGCCCATATATATATATATATATATATAACAACTAACTGCAAAACCTGAAATTTTGTAGAAACAGTAAAATGAGTGGAGACAGCCTCTTGCAGAAATGTAGGGTAGGGTAAGGATGCGTACAATATACCCTTGTGGTCCGGCCCTTTATACGCGAGAGCTTGGCACACCGGGTTTCCCATTTAGTAAGATGAGTGGAGAAGATAATCAATTGTGTAGAGGCTGCCCTTTTGTTCAATGAAATAAAAGAATCTGATATATTACCTAATCTGATTTTTTTGTTGAACAACACATGTAAGATGCATGACTAGCGTCAAATTAGGCCCCCTCATCGTTAATCTCTCTTTTACATCAAAACATATATACTACTATCCCTAGCTATAATAATAGAACTTTGGAATAATGTCCTATAGGAATATGTCCCCTAACTACCACTTCATAATTAAGCAAACTTTCATTTGGTACGAATTAATGTCAAAAATGGTGCCTCATCAGTTAAACTGTCAATTCTTAATTAAGACACTGTCATAATAATGGAGTCTCTCAAAAAGCACAAACGTCTTATCGCACCATATATATCTTGAAATTAATGAGTCAGTTTTTCAGATACCGTACCATAATATAGCGGGGTCTTTAAAAATACGCGAATATCTTATCACACTACCTCCAACAACAATGATAAAACCACAAGTTTTGTGCTGGAAGCATTTTATCGAGTCCGAAACTTAAATAGTGCCTTTTTGGGTACAAAATATCTTTTTACTATTAAAAAAAATTTACATAAGTACATAAAACGTATTATAATACTGCGAATCACTTTAACGGAAAGTTAGCCGTTAAAGTTATTCGCAGTACTATACTGCGAATTATTAAAAAAATAATTTTTTTTAGGAAAACTCAGTACAATAATGCGATTAATCAATTCGCAGTATTATACTGCGTTTCGCTATTAAATTTGGGCCCACCATAATGACAGTCATGCAGGACTGCAGAGAATATTTGTTTTTTTAGTTTAAAACGTATTATAATACTGCGTTTCACACCAATTTTTTGGCCCACCAATAAGTGCTCTGCGGATAACTGACATAACAATAATTCAAATAGATAAAACATGGTATTGTACTGCGTTTTATATATAAAAATTCTGCACTCCAAGCTCGGACTTGCCTTATTTAAAGGCGTTTGAATTTTATGAAAATTCATTCACAACTTTCCTTCAAACTTCCGTTCATACTTCTCTCTTCTTCTTATCAATCAATTTTTTTATAATGTCTGAAGAGCCAAAAATAAGGGTCATGTTAAATTGCCGCTTACAATGGAGTACGATAAATTGATATCGTTGTTACGTAAAAAAATGAGTGTGAGGAAATGTCACGCCCCAAACCGAGGGACATGACCGGCGCCCGATCGGGTAGCCCCAGTCAAGCGGACCTAGGTGCCTTTCCTACCCCACGTGTTACCCCGTATTTTTATTACTCATTAATCAAGGAATTAACCAGTTTATAATTGAAATCACCTTTTTCAAAATATACACAACATACTTGGTTACTTAACAAAGTCTACAACTTACATCGCCGACATACAATTACATAAGTTCATAACCCATATTTACTGTCTACGGAGCCTCTAATGATACAACAGGATAATACAGTACTTGCCGGTAACAAGGCTCCGGCTATACCATACACAAAAACCAAAATAAGATTCCGGAATAAAAGCGGCATGAGCCACGCAGGGCCCCGAGAGGAAAGGGGCTCACCAATACGGCTGATGGAAAATGAAAGAGTGCTACTGTCGGTGAACTGGAGTACCTGCTACGGATCCACCTACAATCGTAACACGAATGTAGCGCCCCCGGTAAAAGGGACGTCAGTATTTGAATTGTACTGGCATGTATGAACAAACTTTGCCCTAAGTAAACTCAAACCATACACAGGTAACAAGTAACAATGGAATCAACAATCAAATACACATGAAAGGAAACAATCAAGCCAAACAAGTTTACAATCTCTCAATTTTCCCCCTTCAACATTTTTCACATCAATGATTTCACAACTTTCTCATATTTTCATTTCAATAGTGATTTCGATCACTTTTTCACCCTTATTACCTCGGCCACCCTTATCACCGCAACCCACAATTTATCATTTTGTGTTGCGGCGCGCAACCCGATCCCACCGGACAATCACATTTCACAAACAACACAACAACAACAACAATTCACAAAGAACAACAACAATTCTCAAAGGGCAACAACAACAATTCCCAAAGGGCAACAACAACAATTTACAAGAACTTCCATAGCCATCTATACCATTTCCATAGTATTCCACAACTCATATGCATGTTATGTTACAACAAGAATTTTCCACGACAAACCATATATGTTACTACCACAACTGTTCCGGTTGCATCAATTGCTATTTCCTTCCATCATTTATTCACAATTCTTACCACATAGCCCATTTACAATCACACACTTGGTTTATTGCCAATTACTTACACCATTATATCGAAAGACATAACCACAAACACTCAACCATACCGATCGCAAGAATTTCATAGACAATTCACGTAGAAATCACTTACCTAGCACTCAAACACCAAACAAGGCGATTTTACAAAGGTCAAAGTTAGCCATACATACCTGGAGCCGAATTCCCTTTTAATTTCTACTTCCAACTTCACCAAAAAGCCTAGCAACGTCAATCTAGTGCACAAATTAATACATATTTCTTAGAATCAAAGTTCACAATCACTACTCGAACACATTTAGGTTATCAACCCTTCTTTGCACAATTCTTTACTCCCACCCAATTATTCTTACTAGATTTTAGGTTTTAATAGACATGCATGAATGTTTCATCCTCTATTATCAAGAATCAATGCGTGAGACTTCCCCCCCCCCCCCCTTTTAATTAAACCTGAAAATTAACGAAAATGGGTTAGGGATTTTACCTGCAAGAAATGGGGATGAAGACACTAGCTTTGAAATTTCCCGGCCTGGATAGTTTGAAGAATCAAATTGATGAAGAACCCTCTCTTCCCTCTCTCTTATTTTGTTCAGAAGTCGTTAAAAATGAGGGGTTGGGGGTGTTTTATTAAAAGGGGTTCGGGTTGAAAAATTAGAAAAAAAACTGGAGCCCAGATGCGGAATGCGGTCAGGAATGCGATCGCATTCCTGACATGCGATCCGCAGACCGGTCGCAGAATGGCCCTAAAAAATGAGCCAAAATGAAAACACACTGTGTCAGTATGCGAACGCTATGCGGTCCGCATAAACGATTTGCGGTCGCATAATGCACCGCATTTTCGACCTTAAATTTGACTGACACATTGCCCTACTCTGCGGTGGAAATACGGTCCGCATATCAGTTATGCGGTCGCATAATGGACCGCATCTTGACCTTAATTTTAACCAAACCACTGACTCGCTATGCGGCAGGAATGCGGTCCGCATACTAGATTTGCGACCGCATTCTGGGCCACAGAATGGCATTTTTCTAGAAAACGGATTCTTTGATTTTTAAAAGCTTAGATCAATACCAAGGGTCCGAACCGCGGCCCTAACACATATTCGGAGTCGACACCACGAGTTACTAGGTTTTGAGCCCAAATTTTTTTATGGGGCTTTACAGGAAACGTTCGGTGAACCTTAAAGTAAGCGGTAGATTCCGTATTCAGTGACTCCGCAGGGGTTTGCTTATTATTCTGAGTTTAACATCGAAGATGATGAAACTCTTAGAGATTTTTTGCGGATTTCGGATGAATACAGGGAATTTATTGTAATAAAATTATTGGAAATGTACGTCAAGGTTGAAGACGTTTCCAATAATGAGGGCGTGCATAGTAGGGATAACCCCCAGTCATCAGGTGGTTATTCTGGAGCAGTTTTTGCGGGACAGATTGTTGATGAAAGAGCTTGCCTTGATTTAAACTTGTCACCACCGGCGAATAAGCAGCTACAAAATAATTTTTCGACTTTATATAATCCACAAGACGACTGATAAACTTCAATTTTTCTATGCTTTAGCGATGTTTATTTTATGTTTTAATTGGTTTGTATTAACACTCATATTTTTCATAGGGGGTACTGTCCGGATATGAATTTTACAAGTTATGACCCTGCCCCTAGTTGGAATATGCGTAGTTCTGGCGTATTGGACCACGGTGGTCCATCCGGGAGTCATCACCAACAAGAAAACATCCATCATGAAACGTCAAGACAGTACGACTTGTAAGTAAAGTGATATAGCTATATGTAAGGTATTTATCTAGTTGGGTAGCTTATCATTTTGTTCTTTTTGTGTAGTGAAAACGAGCATCTTGATGCTCCCGACCTCACACAGTTGGCCATAGACGACGTATTGACTCGTGATTTGGCAGATGCGCAGAGTCAGGAAGATGATAGTGATTATGACAACAATACGGATGAGTCTGGAGATGACACACCCTTCCACGATGAGGGTGATGATGAGGAGGAAGTGAATGTTGAACCTGAGCTGACGAGGGAGCATGTTCCTCCACCTCCCGCTAGACCAAGAGTGTACGAGTCCCACGTGCCATTTCATGAGTGGAATATTCCCTACCTTGATAATTTGCCAAGTATGCCGGACGTGGATGCCCTCACAAGGGATGATGACGAAATTCGGTCAGCGATGTGGGATGAGTCTAGACCAGCGGTGCTGACAAAGGGCATGTATTTCCCCGATAAAGCTCGCCTAATTAGGGCTGTAAAAATCTACAGCGTAAGAGAGTGTCGTGAGATGACGGTAAACGAGTCAACTACGGAGGTATTTAAGGCTGTATACCGTAGATACTTTATGGGTTGTCACTTGATGTTGCGTGCCAGCAAGAAGAAATCAGGGTTGTGGAAAGTGGGTAAATTTATTAGCACCCACAGATGTGAAATGGACACATTCAATGAGAATCACTTCAACTTGGATGTAGACTTGATTTCTCTTGTCTTGATTCCATATTTAGAAGTGTCCATTAGGTTCAAGATTAAAGAGTGTATTACAGCCGTCCACCAGGAGTATGGTTGTACTATAACCAAAAGAAAGGCATATCTCGGTCGCAAACGTACCTTTGAACTTATTTATGGCGACTGGGATAAGTCTTTTTCATCTCTGCCCAGGTACATGGCTGCACTGCAACACTTTAACCCCGGGACTGTTGTTGAATGGAGGCGTGAGCGGAGTCCGGACAGACCCGAATATATTTTCAACTATGTGTTCTGGTCATTTAAACCAGCAATTGATGGTTTTGTGCATTGTCGTCCTGTAATTTCCATAGACGGTACTCACGTCTATGGAAAGTATGATATTAAGCTTTTGATTGCAGTTGTAGTAGATGCCAACGAACAAATATTTCCACTAGCCTTTGCCATTTGTGCCAACAAAAGCGAAGAGACGTGGACGCTTTTTTTGAACCACTTGAAGTAGCACGTTGTTAAACAGCGTTCAGGTATTTGTCTAATATCTGATCGACATGGTGGTACTTTAAGTTCTGTGCGGCACTTGCCTGAATGGCAAGAACCCTGTGCATACCACCGTTACTGTGTGAGGCACCTGAAGGCCAATTTCCAGAAGAAATATCCTGACAAGGCCTTGCATGACTTAATGTGGATGGCCGCAACCGAGCACCAGCAGTGCAAATTCATTAGACGCATGGAAGAGATCCGGCAGATTGATCAACGAGCATATACTTAGCTGATGGGACATGAGCTTCACATGTGGACATTGCATGCTAATGGCGGCAGACGATGGGGAGCCCTGACTACAAATGTGTCGGAGTCATTCAACGGCTTGTTGAAGTCTGCCCGTGGATTGCCCGTCACTACCATGGTCCGCACGACATTCAAACAGAGTGCAGAGAGGTTAGTTCAAAGGCATGGAGCTGCATCGGCATTGATGGACAAGGGTGTTCAATTTATGCCAATACCGATGAGAAGATTTGAAAGGTACAGGAGGCAAGCACATTGGCATTCATTTTTACAGTACGATCACGACCGGGGTGTTTTTGAAGTTGAGACCGCTATCCGCGGACACCGTGGGAATAACTACAGACGGTGAATGAAGCCAGAAGGTTGTGTTCATGTGGAAAACGGACCATCTACCACATGCCGTGCGCACATGCCTTGAAGTGCTTTCAACAAGTTGGTCTAGGGGCAACCAACTATATCGATAGGCAATACAGTGTTGCTGCATACGTAGACATGTATAGTGGGCAGTTGTAGCCATTAGGTGCTGAGCATTATTGGCCACCAGAACCTTTTAAGATGGTGTGTAACAAGGACTATTTGCGCAAGCTGCAAGTGCAAAAGAGAACGCGTATAAGGAACCAAATGGATGTTGGTGATGTGAGCACGTGATTTTTGCCCTATATGAATTATTCCCAAAAATTCAAACAAAATGATTTCTTTCATTATTTTACAATTTTGTGAGTTTTGTGTTATTTTCTGTTAATTGTTTGCATTTTATTTGTGCATTTTAATTCATATGGAACATATAAAAAATACATTTGGCATTAATTAGAAAATTAATTGTTTCATAAAAAGGAAAAATCAAAAGTATAGTGTAGTTTGCACTTTTAATTTTGATTTTGATTTTTGAGTAATTTTGCGTTAATTTGTTTGTGTTAATTGTCACTTTTGGGTTTAATCAGTTTTTCTTTAATTTTAGGAATTAATTTAGATTTCTGTTAGGTCCAAATTAAAGGAAATTAAAATAAAAAGAGGAAAAGAAAAGAAAATAACAAAAATGGTGCTTTTTGCATTTATAGCTTTAATTTGTCTTAGTTTGCGTTTAAAATAGGAATTAGTGTAATTGGAAAGTAAGTAATGTAATTTTAAGAGTCAATTTGGTTTTATTTTGGCATTTAATAAAAACAAAAATAAAATAAATAAATCAAAACAAAAAGGAAATAAAAGAAAAGAGTGAAAGGAAAGTCTTAATGAAAGGCCCAGATTGGGCCATTTTGTTCCAATTCCGTCCATGCCCAAGTGCCCAAGTCAAATGCACACCTGTCTGACCAGCCCGGTACCCCTTTTACCCGGTCCGGTCCAAAGAGGCGCCAAACGACGTCGTTCCTGGCCTAAATCATGGTCGTTGATTGTTAATCTAACGGATGAGAGCATCCTAGGTTAGGGAGTATATAATTGTCCGAAGGCCTACCACCCCCCTCCTTTTTCTCGTCCCTTTCCACACCCCAAATCAGAGAACTCTCTCAAAACCCTAGCCCCGCCGCCCTGATTTCCCCATCGCCGGTAATGGCGGCTCACCTCCAAATGCCACCAAAATAACACCATGAACTCCCCTTCTCCTCCTCTATCCGAATCCACCCTCCCTTTCTTTCGAATCTTACCGGAACTCATCGAATCTTCGTTGGAAAATATTCCGGTCATGACACCATCTCATCCAAACCACCCCAAATTAACTCCCCAAGACCGCCTGGCCCTCCTCTACCTAACCCCCTTAACCCTGACCCTCGAATGTGGCCGGAACCGGTCGAATGATAATTTTTAACTTTCCGGCCAAAACCTTAAATAATCCAATCCTTACCAAATTAGTACCATAGGGTTCCTGGGCTGCCCTCATGAGGAATTTAGTGTCAAAAGAGTTCGAACGTCACCAGAGATGGCCGGAGTTGAACTTTCAGTTAGTCGTATTTTGTTGAAATCGTGTCAATATTAGTGAGTTTTCTTTTCTTGGTGTATCCCTCTTATTTTGCTGTTATTTTCTCGAGTGTTAATTTCCAGTTCAATATGTGTCTTAATTGTTAATTCTCTTCTAATTTTGTGCTTAACTGTTTATTTGTCTATATTCTAGTTAGTCTGCCTTTAATTTCAGATTGGATATTAATCGTCTTTCTATCTGACTTTCACTTTTAGTTTTGTTTTGATTTAATTGGTTAACTCGGTGTTAGTTAGTTTCGTTAGGGTGTTGTCAATAACTTTTTGATTTATTATGTGGTTTTAGTTCATTAGAAGGCTTAGTTCTAATTAGTTAGTGTTCGAGGGTAGTTAGCTTGTTTTGGTTAACACTTCTGTGGTGATAATTAGTAGACCCCATTAATCTAGGTTAGCAATTTTCAGAAATAAAGAGGTAATTCCAGGGTAGTTTAGAACATGGTAGAGGAAACTAGAACTCACTAGGATATTCTAGAAAGGGTTTAAATTGAAAATCAAAAAATAAATAGTATAACTTGAGTAACAAGTTAAAAACTTGAGGACTGAATTGAAAATAACATATGGACTAGAGTGCAAAACTAAAAATCTGATTGCTCACCCTTATGGTGCCTATAAAATGGCATCCTCATGCCTTGAAACACAAGTTTTTGAAGCTAGAAATTCCCCCCAAAATACCCTTCAAGCCTCCAGATCTGAAATTCAAATTCAAATCACAAATCCCTTGGATCTTAGTTTTTTTTTTCAAAAAAGAAAATCCAAAAAAAAAACACAACAACAAAAACTTCAGAAAAGTCCAAAAACAGTACTGATTCATTCAATTTCCTAGTTCATTTCTAGTTTTAGTAGTTGATTTACCTCTTTTAGTTCATTTTCTGGTGACTTGAGGTTTCAGAGGGGTTTCTGCTTGAGTTTGAGTATTTTCGGGGTTCATTCATTCTGTTTTTGGCCAGTTTATTGGGTTTTAGAGTATCGAGTTGTTCCTGGGTGATTGAGAGTTAATTTTGATTTAAAAGTTGATCCTGCTGTTGCTGTGTTGTTGATTCCCTGCTGGTTTGCTGAAACTGTTCTTGAACTAGTGTTGTTGCACTTGCTATCACTGACTTCCCTCTCCTTTCTCTTGTTAATCCATAATTACAGGTACACACATTTGGCCTCACAGCTAATGTAAATTTCAATTGAAATGAAATGAAGTGGTGTTCCAAGTCTGTGCTCATTACGAATGCTTGAGGACACAATTAGTTTAGAAATGTGCAACCTTCTGATTTCAGTGCATGTGAATTGTTTAAACTTGGACTGTTTAACTAGTATTATTTCTGTTGTTTAAATTTGTAATGGACTGTTATATAGACTGCTAAGTTGGGTCAATTCACTCCTATGAGTATGTGAACTCTCTAGTTAGTAATTTTAATTTGGTTTAACATTTGATTTAACATTTGGTTTAATATGTTACTAGTATAGTATAGTGTAGTGTGATGTAGTTTCAAATTTCAGTAATGTTAAAAACTAGTTCATACTTCAGTTGATTTTAACAGTCCATTTTTTTTATTTTAAATCAGGGATTACGCTGTAGTAGAGTAACATTAGTCCGGATTAGTTTTAAAATAGTTGATGTGTTCAAAGTTTGGGTGTCGTTGATTCATTCATGCAGAAGGTTAAGTGAAATCAATTAAGCCAAAGTCGGGTTCCTGCTTCCCAGTTGATTGTCAATTTTAATAAAATCTGAGAGTCCATTAGTAGAACAAAACAAGTAAGGTAAAATAAGTAGATTCAAAAATGATTTGTATAATCAGAGGTAGGCTCAATATAATTGCACAAAATAGATAGTCAGTGTTGGGGTTGATTAGGCCTTTTGGACCTACAATTTGGCGTGACTTTGTTTCCGCCAGGGCTCGATCTTGGAGCCGTGTTTTTCAGCTGCAACTGGACGTTAAAAATCCCGGGCTGACCTTTAAGGCCCAAAAATTGCTATAAGTCACAATTCTTTAAATTATATTAGGCATATGGGGTACTAATTCGCAAATGTAAATTTGGGTCTCAAATTAGGTGGCGGGTTCAAATTAAAAGGGTCCTCCCTTTTGTTTGAGTTCGGACTTGAATTTGAGGCTTGAATTTACATGCCAATTAATTAGCCCGTTTAGAGACAAATAGTAAATAGAAATCAATAGTTACTTTAGGATTGGCCTTTAAATAAAAGTGGGACGAGCCTCGCGAAATAAAAATGCATAAATTGCGGGGCCCTCATTAAATGCTTTATTAAAAATATTTTAGAAATTCGGGACATGCCATTTAGCGAATTTTCATGGCTTCCCGCAAAGTTAATAAGATGCTAGCCACTCTCGGCGCGCTTTTAATAATTTTACCTTCTTAAATACGGGTGTGCATTTCATGCGACCCAAATCCAAATCCCAAAACGTTGAATAAGAGGTGTCGAGGATCCGGGTGCATTTCATGTGACGTGATCCAAAAACACGCTCTTAAACGGCGTTCACTTTCATAAAAAAACTAATTAAAGTGGTTAAACAAATTTTTTAAAATCGCACCATAGGATGACATGTATTAAAACCAGACTTTAGCCAAATATAGCAGTTGAGCGACCGTGCTAGAACCACGGAACTCGGGAGTGCCTAACCCCTTCTCCCGGGTTAACAGAATTCCTTAACCGTATTTCTGGTTCGCGACTGTTAAACAGAGTCAAACCCTTTCCTCGATTCGGGATTCAAACCGGTGACTTGGGACACCATAAATCTCCCAAGTGGTGACTCTGAATCTCTTAATAAACGAATCCCGTTTCGATTGTCCTTTAATTGGAAAAACTCCCTTTATTATACCCTTCCGGGGGTGTAGTAGCGAAAAAGGAGGTGTGACAGCTCTGGCGACTCTGCTGGGGACAAGAACCTAGAATTTCGGTTCAGGGTTCAAGAATTCGAGCTCAGTTAAATTGTTATATTTGGCTTTATCTAATTTTTTTACATGTTCCATGCTATGTGCTAAATGTTTTACCGCTTTGATATTTGTTGAAATTGTATATAGAAACTGTCGCGAATCCCTTCCTCTTTCTGAGTCTTCTACATCATGGAGAAGGGTGCACTTCGTGTATCTTCTCTTCTGTTTAGAGTCTTTTCCCATTTAGAACGAGGTTTGGATAAGTTGCAAAGCCGGCGGAGCTTCTGTATCCCCGGTACGCTGCCTCCCCCTCGGCCCGAGTTGTCCGCTCGGGTAAGCCAGGTCTAGACCAATAAACCTAGGGTTTAAACCTAGAAGAACAAAACCTCATGCCGGATCCCTAGTAGGACGCTTGTTTGCATCATGTGCATTTGACTTAGGGGACTCAACACAGGGGTTGGGTCCGTCTAGGACAGGTGTACCCGAAATAATGGACCATCCTGATGCATCCTACTTGTGCATTTATCTGTTTTGGACTCGCATGCTGACCGGCTTTGAATATCTGGGAAAATTTGAAAAAAACAAAAAGAGAAAAAGAGAAAATAGCAGTGTAGAGAGTTAATTACTAGAAAAACCAGTGCCCAAATAGTACAGAAATGCTGCCGGATTTTTGAAAAAAAAAAGAAAAGAAAAATATTTGAAAAATTGAAAGAAAATTGTTCAAAGTAGCTTTGATTTTGGCAAGTCTGCCCAAACTACGCTGGTTTGATTCTCACCGGATGTGAGATACGTAGGCAACCCTCATCGGGTCCAACCTCCCTTTTGCAAAAATAGCCAAAAAATGTCAAATTTTAATTTTTGTCATAAATAAGTCGGGTGATGCCATTCTTGTCTAAAATAAGCCGAATGTCCCCAAAAGGGCGTCGGAAGGCTGTTTTTGCAAGAACAGCCACCCTGAGTCATTTTTAAATGGTTTGCGGGCACAGCCTTAAAATCTCCCTTTCGGAAGTGCTGAAAGGCCGTATTTGCAAAACCGAGTCTTTGTTTTCTCAAAATAAATATTGTTGAAAAAATAGCCACTCTTCTTTTTTAAAGTCAAAATAAGTCATTACATGGCTAGCTTTCTTTAAATAGCCTACAGTTGACATTGGAACCTTCTCAGTCTTGCGCAGACCCGTGGCGATGCCGAGTGATGCCCCGCGGGCTTCAGGGTTTGAAGCTTTGATGTATTCCTAGTTAATCGAGTCGGTATTTTGTTTTGAGTCTGTTTTTGTAACTCCCCTTTTTGAGAAAAAGAAAAACAAATAGTCTGGTAGCTTTTGTAATCGCGGTTATTATTAACGAAAAATTGAGAAAAATTCCCCAAAATTGTTTCATTATTTTCGCATTTGTTTGCAGAACTACGCTCGGTCTGATTCACGCGGGGTCGTGATACGTAGGCAATCTCCATAGGATTCGACCGTAACTAAATAAAAAGGGAAAAACAAGAAAAGAATGAAAGGAAAGAGGTGAAAAACAAGAAAGGGAAAGAAAAACAAAAGAGGGAAAGAAAAACAAAAGAAAATAGGAAAACAAACAAAGGCAAGCAAGAGAAAATAAAAAGTGAACAAAGGAAAGAAAAGAGCGGAAAAACAATTTTGAGGAAAGGAGCGAATAGGAACAAGGAAAAACCAAGGCAAAAGAAAAAAGAAAAGAGGGAAAAATAAGAGAGAAAAGCAAAAGAAAAGAGGGAAAGGCAAGAAACAAACAATGGAAAACACGAGGGAAGAATGAGAGGAAAGGCATGGCAAATAAAGGAAAATGAAAAGCATAATAGGAACTGTTAACTGCCTAGGTGCATTCACTCCCCAAATGTGCGGGTACCAATATGTTAAATGCCCTAAAGCTAACGTGATGGTTTCATTTTGTCATGTCATTCCAGAAAGGTGGTTGGTTTGTGGTTTGAAAGTGGTAACTCTTCTTTACAACACAAGGACAAAAGGCAATGGTAAACAACAAGAGAACTGAGTTGGTTGATACCGGTGCTCGACAACAGTTGGTGGAACGGGATAATGGGTTGGTTGAAGAGGTGCGGATGCTGAGACAACACATGACAGACATGTATCAAGCCTGGATGACTGGGATGGCTCCACCCCCGCCACCACCAATTTTCCCGGACGCTACCCTTACCCAAACTCCCAACACAATACCAGATGATCCTCTATATTCTCCAGATACACCCGCTTATCACACTCGTCCCAACTACCCTAGTAGCTCCATCGCTCATCCTTCAGTTACTTCTCCCAAAAATTGACCTCCTGTCATATCCATTACCCCAAACAATGAACACCCATTCAAAGCTCATAATTCCCAATATCACCCCCCAGAGGTTGTCCGCAAGGTCTTTGATTCATACAAGAAGAGCTCTCGGGATGAGCAGTTTCATGCTAGAAATGCAAGGGTTACGGAAAGAGAAGGGCGAGATGAGGTACCCAGGAAGTTGAAAAGCACAGAACAGTCCTTAAGGGGCAAGCAAAGAGTGGGAGGCCAGGGTAGCATGACTTGCAAAGAACTGATGGTGCCACATGACGCCCGCCTGCCCGCAGGATTCAAAGTACCAAACTTTAACTTGTATGATGGGCGTGGAGACCCGGTAGCCCACCTGAGTGTTTATTGCAACGCAATGAGGATTGTTGGAGAGAAAGATGACGTGATGATGGCATATTTCAGTAAAAGCCTAACTGGGGCAGCTTTGGACCGGCATGGTCGTCAAAATGTCGATGAGTGGCTTACATTGGGTGACATGGCTCAAGACTTTGTCCGATACTTTCAATGCAAATCAAGTGTTACCCCAGACCGCACCTTGCTATCTAAGATGGAAAAGAGGCCGGAGGAAAGCTTTAATGAGTTTGGGCTCAGATGGAGGGAGCAAGCTGCTCGAGTCAGTCCCCCGATCAGCGAAGAAGAAATGGTTAAGCTTTTTCTACAGGCCCAGGGACCCACCTACTACAGTCATTTGATCCCGGCCCTGGGAAAGCCTTTCAATGATGTGTTAAAAATAGGGGAGCTAGTGGAAGAAGGAATCAAGTCAGGCAAAATCGTGAGTTGTTCGGAAGCCATTCAGAACATACCAGTAAGCTTGGTTGGAAGAAAGAGGAACAGAAAAGACGATCCGATAGGTTTTCCTGATCAACACTTCCAGCCTCGACATCGTCCCCGTGGTTATCCTTGTGCATTAAATGACCTTCCCCGACGCTACTTCTCTCCACAGAAATCCCAAAGTCGCACATCGTAGTGCCCAGCTCAAAATAATGCCCATATACCCCTGCGAGCTTCCCAAAAACACCCCGGCTCAGGTTTTCGGCCCAATTCAGTGTTTAAGAATGAGAGGTTACAGAAGAAGAAGACCTTCACTCCATTGGGAGAATCATATGCCAGTTTATTCCAGAGGCTAAGAACACTGGACATGTTGAAGCCGATTCAGATAAAAGCGCCGAACCCTCCTCCAAAGAAGTTCGATCCTTCTCAACAGTGCGCATACTGCTCAGGTGCCCTGGGGCACGACATAGAGAAATGTTGGAATCTGAAGAATGCAATTCAAAAGCTTATTGATGCAGGCGACATCGTCGTGCAAAATCCAGATGCAACAAACACTGGCCAAGATCCATCTCCTGTGCACAATGAGACGCATATGGTGGGTATGATTGATCGCGAGAATGAGCCGGCAGAAGAAACCCAGAAGCAGTTTGCTCAGAACAACGTGATGAAGACTTGTGAAAATTCCAGCAATCTTGGTGTAAAATTCAGTGGCTAAGACACTGTACTTGGTAATTGGGAAGACGCTCCATCTCTTGGAGTTTTGGTGGTTTATTTTGTTGTCATTTCTGTTGTCCGGGTTATTTCAGGGTTGTAATCCGGATATTGTCTTGTGACTCAAACCCTTCTATC
>NW_017674219.1:58850-73002 GCF_001879085.1 Nicotiana attenuata
TGATAACATGCTGCACCCAGTTACCAAGCTGGGGCAGAAATTTTCTTTGTTGTTTATTTTGTTGCAGTCAGGAGCCCACCTGGAGAACAAGGGAATGTTTTTCAAGTTCAGGAATCAGGAGCCCACCTGGAGAACAAGGGAACACATTTCAAGCTTCAGCAATCAGGAGCCCGCCTGAAGAACAGAGGCATACATTTCAAGTTTCAGCAATCAGGGGCCCGCCTGGAGAACAGAGGTATTACAATTCAAGTTTCAGTTTTCCAATTCTTGTTAATATCTGGTAATATGATGCCCAGTCACCAAACTGGGGCAAGAGATTTTCTTTGTTTTGTCTATTTTGTTGAAGTCAGGAGCCCGCCTGGAAAACAGAGGCATACATTTCAAGTTTCAGCAATCAGGAGCCTGCCTGAAGAACAGAGGAATACCGTTCAATACAGCAATCAGGAACCCGCTTGGAGAGCAGGGAATACATTCGAGTTCAGCGGCCAAGCATCACCCGGAGAAAGGAAAACATCTCAAAGTGTAGTCAGCAGTCAGGCAGCCACTTGGAGAAAGGGCAAAAGATCTCAGATCACAATTCAAGGCAGCAACAAAAGGATGTCGCCAGGGAGAATACAATACAACAAGGCAACAAGAAATACAAGATCAACTTTGAAGATATAGATAGGATCTTTTGTAATTCATAGCTCATAGCTTAGTCTAGTTTCTTTTTATTTTGACATGGTGTTATAAGGAGGTCAGCGAGCAGTAGCAGCAGCAACAGCAGTGAAATCACAGCTCCTGGTAGTCCCAGCTACCAAACCTTCCCGAACTACACTGACTTGATTCCTTTTTAGCCAAGGAATGTAGGCAACCTCCGAAGCAGGGTGCGGTCAAACTTTTCAAAAATGCTTCACACGGAGTATTCGAACTCTGCATGTTCCCGAGCAAAAAGGGGCAGCTCTAAGCACGTGATTTTTGCCCTATATGAATTATTCCCAAAAATTCAAACAAAATGATTTCTTTCATTATTTTACAATTTTGTGAGTTTTGTGTTATTTTCTGTTAATTGTTTGCATTTTATTTGTGCATTTTAATTCATATGGAACATATAAAAAATACATTTGGCATTAATTAGAAAATTAATTGTTTCATTAAAGGAAAAATCAAAAGTATAGTGTAGTTTGCACTTTTAATTTTGATTTTGATTTTTGAGTAATTTTGCGTTAATTTGTTTGTGTTAATTGTCACTTTTGGGTTTAATCAGTTTTTCTTTAATTTTAGGAATCAATTTAGATTTCTGTTAGGTCCAAATTAAAGGAAATTAAAATAAAAAGAGGAAAAGAAAAGAAAATAACAAAAATGGTGCTTTTTGCATTTATAGCTTTAATTTGTCTTAGTTTGCGTTTAAAATAGGAATTAGTGTAATTGGAAAGTAAGTAATGTAATTTTAAGAGTCAATTTGGTTTTATTTTGGCATTTAATAAAAATAAAAACAAAATAAATAAATGAAAACAAAAAAGGAAATAAAAGAAAAGAGTGAAAGGAAAGTCTTAATGAAAGGCCCAGATTGGGCCATTTTGTTCCAATTCCGTCCATGCCCAAGTGCCCAAGTCAAATGCACACCTGTCTGACCAGCCCGGTACCCCTTTTACCCGGTCCGGTCCAAAGAGGCGCCAAACGACGTCGTTCCTGGCCTAAATCATGGTCGTTGATTGTTAATCTAACGGATAAAAGCATCCTAGGTTAGGGAGTGTATAATTGTCCGAAGGCCTACCACCCCCCTCCTTTTTCTCGTCCCTTTCCACACCCCAAATCAGAGAACTCTCTCAAAACCCTAGCCCCGCCGCCCTGATTTCCCCATCGCCGGTAATGGCGGCTCACCTCCAAATGCCACCAAAATAACACCATGAACTCCCCTTCTCCTCCTCTATCCGAATCCACCCTCCCTTTCTTTAGAATCTTACCGGAACTCGTCGAATCTTCGTTGAAAAATATTCCGGTCATGACACCATCTCATCCAAACCACCCCAAATTAACACCCCAAGACCGCCTGGCCCTCCTCTACCTAACCCCCTTAACCCTGACCCTCGAATGTGGCCGGAACCGGTCGAATGATAATTTTTAACTTTCCGGCCAAAACCCTAAATAATCCAATCCTTACCAAATTAGTACCATAGGGTTCCTGGGCTGCCCTCATGAGGAATTTAGTGTCAAAAGAGTTCGAACGTCACCAGAGATGGCCGGAGTTGAATTTTCAGTTAGTCGTATTTTTGTTGAAATCGTGTCAATATTAGTGAGTTTTCTTTTCTTGGTGTATCCCTCTTATTTTGCTGTTATTTTCTCGAGTGTTAATTTCCAGTTCAATATGTGTCTTAATTGTTGTTAATTCTCTTCTAATTTTGTGCTTAACTGTTTATTTGTCTATATTCTAGTTAGTCTGCCTTTAATTTCAGATTGGATATTAATCGTCTTTCTATCTGACTTTCACTTTTAGTTTTGTTTTGATTTAATTGGTTAACTCGGTGTTAGTTAGTTTGGTTAGGGTGTTGTCAATAACTTTTTGATTCATTATGTGGTTTTAGTTCATTATAAGGCTTAGTTCTAATTAGTTAGTGTTTGAGGGTAGTTAGTTTGTTTTGGTTAACACTTCTGTGGTGATAATTAGTAGACCCCATTAATCTAGGTTAGCAATTTTCAGAAATAAAGAGGTAATTCCAGGGTAGTTTAGAACATGGTAGAGGAAACTAGAACTCACTAGGATATTCTAGAAAGGGTTTAAATTGGAAATCAGAAAATAAATAGTATAACTTGAGTAACAAGTTAAAAACTTGAGGACTGAATTGAAAATAACATAGGGACTAGAGTGCAAAACTAAAAATCTGATTGCTCACCCTTATGGTGCCTATAAAATGGCATCCTCATGCCTTGAAACACAAGTTTTTGAAGCTAAAAATTCCCCCCAAAATACCCTTCAAGCCTCCAGATCTGAAATTCAAATTCAAATTACAAATCCCTTGGATCTTAGTTTTTTTTTCCGAAAAAGAAAATCCAAAAAAAAAACAACAAAAACATCAGAAAAGTCCAAAAATAGTACTGATTCATTCAATTTCCTAGTTCATTTCTAGTTTTAGTAGTTGATTTACCTCTTTTAGTTCATTTTCTGGTGACTTGAGGTTTCAGAGGGGTTTCTGCTTGAGTTTGAGTATTTTCGGGGTTCATTCATTCTGTTTTTGGCCAGTTTATTGGGTTTTAGAGTATCGAGTTGTTCCTGGGTGATTGAGAGTTAGTTTTGATTTAAAAGTTGATCCTGCTGTTGCTGTGTTGTTGATTCCCTGCTGGTTTGCTGAAACTGTTCCTGAACTAGTGTTGTTGCACTTGCTATTGCACTTGCTATCACTGACTTCCCTCTCCTTTCTCTTCTTAATCCATAATTATAGGTACACACATTTGGACTCACAGCTAATGTAAATTTCAATTGAAATGATATGAAGTGGTGTTCCAAGTCTGTGCTCATTACGAATTCTTTAGGATACAATTAGTTTAGAAATGTGCAGCCTTCTGATTTCAGTGCATGTGAATTGTTTAAACTTGGACTGTTTAACTAGTATTATTTCTGTTGTTTAAATTTGTAATGGACTGTTATATAGACTGTTAAGTTAGGTCAATTCACTCCTATGAGTATGTGAACTCTCTAGTTAGTAATTTTAATTTGGTTTAACATTTGGTTTAATATGTTACTAGTATAGTATAGTGTAGTGTGATGTAGTTTCAAATTTCAGTAATGTTAAAAACTAGTTCATACTTCAGTTGATTTTAACAGTCCATTTTTTTTTATTTTAAATCAGGGATTACGCTGTAGTAGAGTAACATTAGTCCAGATTAGTTTTAAAATAGTTGATGTGTTCAAAGTTTGGGTGTCGTTGATTCATTCATGCAGAAGGTTAAGTGAAATCAATTAAGCCAAAGTCGGGTTCCTGCTTCTCAGTTGATTGTCAATTTTAATAAAATCTGAGAGTCCATTAGTAGAACAAAACAAGTAAAAGTAAAATAAGTAGATTCAAAAATGATTTGTATAATCAGAGGTAGGCTCAATATAATTGCACAAAATAGATAGTCAGTGTTGGGGTTGATTAGGCCTTTTGGACCTACAATTTGGCGTGACTTTGTTTCCGCCAGGGCTCGATCTTGGAGCCGTATTTTTCAGCTGCAACTGGACGTTAAAAATCCCGAGCGCACCTTTAAGGCCCAAAAATTGCTATAAGTCACAATTCTTTAAATTATATTAGGCATATGGGATACTAATTCGCAAATGTAAATTTGGGTCTCAAATTAGGTGGCGGATTCAAATTAAAAGGGTCCTCCCTTTTGTTTGAGTTCGGACCTGAATTTGAGGCTTGAATTTACATGCCAATTAATTAGCCCGTTTAGAGACAAATATTAAATAGAAATCAATAGTTACTTTAGGATTGGCCTTTAATTAAAAGTGGGACGAGCCTCGCCAAATAAAAATGCATAAATTGCGGGGCCCTCATTAAATGCTTTATTAAAAACATTTTAGAAATTCGGGACATGCCATTTAGCGAATTTTCATGGCTTCCCGCAAAGTTAATAAGATGCTAGCCACTCTAGGCGCGCTTTTAATAATTTTACCTTCTTAAATACGGGTGTGCATTTCATGCGACCCAAATACAAATCCCAAAACGTTGAATAAGAGGTGTCGAGGATCCGGGTGCATTTCATGTGACGTGATCCAAAAACACGCTCTTAAACGGCGTTCACTTTCATAAAAAAACTAATTAAAAGCGGTTAAACAAATTTTTTAAAATCGCACCATAGGATGACATGTATTAAAACCAGACTTTAGCCAAATATAGCAGTTGAGCGACCGTGCTAGAACCACAGAACTCGGGAGTGCCTAACCCCTTCTCCCGGGTTAACAGAATTCCTTAACCGAATTTCTGGTTCGCGACTGTTAAACAGAGTCAAACCTTTTCCTCGATTCGAGATTCAAACCGGTGACTTGGGACACCATAAATCTCCCAAGTGGCGACTCTGAATCTCCTAATAAACGAATCCCGTTTCGATTGTCCTTTAATTGGAAAAACTCCCTTTATTATACTCTTCCGGGGGTGTAGTAGCGAAAAAGGAGGTGTGACAGGTGACACCGTTTATGCACGTAAATGTGGCATATGCTCGCAAACAGGACACGACCGTCGTAAATGCCCTTCAGGTGGTGTGCGTGGCGGTGGTAATCCAGCTCCTGGTGCAAGTTCGTCGAATGTACCCAACTATCAAGGATACCCTTAGTCTTTTGTTTTCGTATTGTTTTTTTGTAATACGTGTTGGTCCTTGTGTATGTTGCAATATCTAACAAATAAGATTATGTTCCATAATCTTGTTACATCTTATTTTTTAACATGACCTTTTGATATGGTTGTTCAAATATTAAACATATTGGTGTTTGTAAAGAAGACAAAGATTTTGTAAAGAAGACCAAGATTGTGGACCAAAAAAAATCACATATTAAAAAATAAATTTAATATGTAAAGCGTGGTATAATACTACGTTTTTTGAGTTGTCTTGTCGTACTGAAAAAGCTGAAAACCATGTGAAAATGCTGTTTTGTTGCAGAAAAATTTAATATGTAAAGCGTGGTATAATACTACATTTTTTTGAGTTGTCTTGTCGTACTGAAAAAGCTGAAAACCATGTGAAAAAGCTGTTTTGTTACAGAAAAATTTAATATGTAAAGCGTGGTATAATACTTTATTTTTTTGAGTTGTCTTGTCGTACTGAAAAAGCTGAAAACCATGTGAAAATGCTGTTTTGTTGCAGAAAAATTTAATATGTAAAGCATGGTATAATACTACATTTTTTTGAGTTGTCTTGTCGTACTGAAAAAGCTGAAAACCATGTGAAAAAGCTGTTTTGTTGCAGAAAAATTTAATATGTAAAGCGTGGTATAATACTACATTTTTTTGAGTTGTCTTGCCGTTCTGAAAAAGCTGAAAACCATGTG
The DNA here is from genome assembly GCF_001879085.1 of Nicotiana attenuata. Taxonomy (NCBI): domain Eukaryota; kingdom Viridiplantae; phylum Streptophyta; class Magnoliopsida; order Solanales; family Solanaceae; genus Nicotiana; species Nicotiana attenuata. The sequence goes on from NW_017674219.1 coordinate 64,852, forward strand.
AAAAAGCTGTTTCGTTTCAGAAAAACTTTAATATTAAAGCGTGGTATAATACTACGTTTTATCAGTTCATCTAAAGCGTGCTATAATACTACATTTTATGTGAAATCTTGCCTATAAATAACGGGCGCATTCTAGTTATTTTCTGCGCTTAACAATAACCAATAACAAATATTTTCATAAAACCAAAGTTTCTCTTTAAGAAATGTCTCAACAACCCCTTTATGTCCCAAGGTGCTATTGCGGAGAAAAATGCAGTATGTACAATTGGTGGGAAGAAGGTGGATGCCGCTACTGGGCGTATATGAAAAAGTTTGATAGTCAACCCGACGAGCGTAAATGTGATTTTGAGGTATGGATGGATGAACCATGTGAACAGAAATACTACAAAGATAATTTATTCTCTTCATAATTTGTGTACAAGGAAATGGGAAAGAGAGTGCCGAACCAACCAAGAAATTGAGGAGTTGAAGGCGAAACTCAAGGAGGTGGAAGAAGAAAAACAAAAGCTGGAAGACCAACTCAAGTGGTTGGAGCAGAGAATACTAGGCGGTCGTGACTAAACAGTGGCTTGTATGTGTTGAATGTAGTAGTGTATCTTTATGTTTCCCTTGTCAAGTGTTTTCATTAGTGGTACTGTTTGTTTTTTTGTTATGTGTATGTTTAGGTGTGCTCGTTTTGTATTTGTGTTGTCATGTAAAAATAAAATTGTTGTTCAAATTCTGTTACAATAAAAATGTTGTTAAAATATAATTGTTTCCATTATTTACATAATGTAGTATTTTCTTCATAGAATTGTTCAAATATTCAACTTATTCGTGAGTTGTCTCGTCGTTCTCAAAAAAGCTGAAACGACTGCAGAAAAGCTGTTTTGTTGCAGAAAAAATTAATATGTAAAGCGCAATATAATACTATATTTTTTTGAGTTGTCTTGTCGTTCTGAAAAAGCTGAAAGCCATGTGAAAAAGCTGTTTTGTTTCAGATAAATTTAATATCTAAAGCGTGGTAAAATACTACATTTTATGTGAAATCTTGCCTATAAATAACGAGCGCATTCTAGTAATTTTGTGCGCTTAACAACAACCTATAGCAAATATTTACGTAAAACCAAAGTTTCTCATTAAGAAATGTCTCAACAACCCCTTTATGTCCCAAGGTGCGACTGCGGAAACAAAAGCATGATGTACGATTGTTGGGAAGAAGCTAGACGCCGCTACTGGGCGTGTATGAACAACTTTTATAGGCAATCCGACGTACCTACATGCAATTTTAAGGTATGGATTGATGAACCATGTGAGCAGGAATACTACAAAGGCAAGTTGTATCATCTTCATAATGTGTGTAAGAGGCAGTGGGAAAGACAACACCAATCCAAGCAAGAAATTGTGGAGTTAAAGGCGAAACTCAAGGAGGTGGAAGAAGAGAAAAAAAAGCTGGAAGACCAATTCAAGTGGTTGGAGCAGAGAATACTAGGCGGTGATGACTAAATAATGACATGTACGTGTTGAGCGTAGTAACGTATCTTTATGTTTCCCTTGTCAAGTGTTTTCATTAATTGTACTGTTTGTGTTGTGTTAGGTTTGTTATGTTTGTGTTTGTGTTGTACTGTTAAAATAAAGTTGTTGTTCAACCGCAGTTAAAACAAAATTGTTGTTAAAATATAACTGTTGCCATTACTTATATAATGTAGTATTTTCACAAAGTACAAACAAAAGTAAATCAATGAGTCCCGCAGCCTATGTGTTTTAGTGCTGCTGCTGGCCTGAGTCGCATCCCCTGTTGCCCGGGTACACTATCAGGATCATCATCATCAAGTCGCCTCTTTATCTGAGGATGCGCAGCAGCATCGACAGTACAACTGGCACGATCGGTAGAAAAGGCCGTCGGACTGTCAGCAACCTACAAAACAAGTACTAAGCTTAGCATGTGAAAAATGTATATTAGTATTGTACGTGTTAAGTCAAAGCCATTTTCTCACCATGGTCTCTCGGCCTCCGTGGTGTCCTCATCAGCGCATACAGTTGCCTCCGTGATGGGCTGGGATAAAGCCTTAATAAGAAAATTAAAAATTAATTTATGGGAAATCATTAAGGAAAAGAAAACAAATTGAAATTTCACAGTAATACAAAACATACCTGCGCCTGTGGTAGATCCGCATCAACCGCCGGGGATGAGGCATAACTCAACCTACGCCCGCCATCCACGTCCCCGGTCGGCCGATCCTCAGCTGCGGTAGATGGGCCTGCAAAGAGCTGGTCTACATCCCTGTCGAATGTACCCGTGATCAACAATGCTCCTGACGGGGTGTCCTGCGATGCTGGCAGAGATAGCTGAAGGCTGTACGACGGCATGCTGCTGGAAGACTCATCTACCCGAGGGATACAACCCGGCTGATCATCTCCAAGATCCTCATCTCCAAAATCCTCATCATGTCCCTCAACAGGTGGGTCGACAGGTGCCTCAACGCCCCCTTGCTGGGGACCACCTCCTCGCCGTCCCCCGCGACCCCGTGGGGCACCCCTGCCTCGTGGGGCACCCCTCCCTCGTGCCCTACCCCTGCCTCGTGGGACAGCCCTACCCCGATGGTAGTCCTCTGGCGCCGCATACTGAGCCTCGTGATCCAACCTTGCGCCATCTCTCGCTTGAAACAGGGTCCGACGAGCCAGCTCTGCCATCCGCCGGCCATACTCAACGATTGCAGCACTGTCGCCATGCTGCTGCATGTCATGTCCCAACTAGTAGACCAGGTGATGCCCAATAGCATGTGAAACATTTAAAATATTAATTAAATAACGCTATATCACAATTACAAGATATTAATAAGCCACAAAAACATACCAGTGCCTCGTACCTCCCGGCGTATGGTCTGTAGCGCTCGCCAAGTACATGAATGGGGTTCCCGATCATCAGTCGGGTGTGACGGCGGTACCATGACGTATACAGCTGAATAGTGGCCTCCTGGGTAAATGAAGGTGGTGGCGGAATACGGTACCGTCGCTGCTCCCAAATATGGACCTACTGCTCTAGCCATCCCATAAATATATCGTCCACCCTGGTACGGTCATCCCGCTGATAGTGTGTAGGCACCCATGCAGGCTCCCCCGGTATAGGCTGGGGACGGTGAAACTGGCGAAGCACACGCTCTGTGGCATGATACTCAACCACATCGAAAAAGATCATCGGGACGGAGGTGCTCCAAAGCAGTCGGCCGACTAAGCAATAATCGGGCAGCTGAGCTAGCAACTCGTCACTGTATGGCGTCCAGATGAACTACCAAATAATAACATAAAAGTCAGTATGCGCAACACAAATCAATTTATAACAAGTAAGTGTAGGTACATATGATGAGCATCAGTCCCTCGGTAGTTCCCACGCCGGAGAACCCACCTAGTAGCTAGAGGGAGAAACGGATAAGCCTCACCCGGCTCTAGTGGTGGTAGAGGTGGCTGCAACGGCATGATCCGCTGCCAGGCCCAAACCTAAGATAAAAGGTTGACGTAAAATTTAAGAGTCATTTCGACCATATAGAATTCGGAGTAATGAACAGAGTATTCGAACTCACCTGTAGAAGGGGCAGAAAACCACATATGTCCACCTGGCAAAGCATGCTCGCCCGGCACATACTCCGGTACAGGTATGCTAGAACAGCAGCACCCCAGCTGTACAGGGGTAAATCATCTAGCTGCTGCAGATAATGCAGAAAGCGCATACTCACTAGACTTCCCGAAGTGTTCGGGAACAAGACACCCCCAAAAAGTAGGAGCAGTGCCAACCTCGTGTACCGCTCAATATGGAGATCCTCTTTCTCGCCGGTAATGTCTGGGTACAAAAACGCCATATGGTCTTTGATAGCTGACAAAGAAACGCGACTGCCCCCTCTCTGTACACGTCACCCTGAGGTCTGTAACTAGTATACTATCCCATCAAATCCAAATACTGGGCACGCGTCATGGATCTCATGTACTGGGGAAGTGCAACGACCCGTCCATTTACGCGCAGCCCATACAAAACCTGAACATCCTCAAGCGTGATGGTGGCCTCTCTAGTGCGCAAGTGAAAAGTGTGCGTCTCCGGTCGCCACCGCTCTACCAAGGCCGTGATGAGAGACCAATCAAGCTGCATCTACCCAATCTGCAAAATCGTAAAGAAGCCCGTAGCCTGTAGGCGCGCGACTACGCGGGCATGGAAATGATGCTGCCTCAAGAACTCCCACAAATCGTCAGGTCTCCTGGCGCGGAGAGGCTGATCCGATAGATGTCCCTCCCATACAAAGGAGGACCTATGGTCGCCCTGCAACACTAATAGCTGATCCTCGGCTGGTCCAGGATGCGCAGGCGGCAAGTCCATGTCGTCTACTATAATTTAAACAAAATTATTTGTGTGTGTTAGTTTAATGAATTAAATAATTATTTTTATAATTGGACTGAGTAATTATCTATGGGTTCCAGGCTCGATATTTGAGGCCCGGTAGCACCAAGTTATCCTTAATTATTATGTGTGTCAATTTCAACATTTTTAGAATTTTGTTAGTTTAATGAATTAAATAATTATTTTTATAATTAGACTGAGTAATTATCTATGGGTTCCAGGCTAGATATTTGAGGCCCGGTAGCACTAAGTTATCCTTAATTATTATGTGTGTCAATTTCAACATTTTTAGAATTTTATTAGTTTATTGAATTAAATAATTATTTTTGTAGTTGGACTGAGTAATTATCTATGTGTTCCAGGCTCGATATTTAAGGCCCGGTAGCACCAAGTTATCCTTAATTATTATGTGTGTCAATTTCAACATTTTTAGAATTTTGTTAGTTTAATAAATTAAATAATTATTTTTAAAATTGGACTGAGTAATTATCTATGGGTTCCAAGCTCGATATTTGAGGCCCGGTAGCACCAAGTTATCCTTAATTATTATGTGCGTCAATTTCAATATTTTTAGAATTTTGTTAGTTTAATTAATTAAATAATTATTTTTAAAATTGGACTGAGTAATTATCTATGGGTTCCAAGCTCGATATTTCAGTTAATTTGAAAACATATATTAATTTGTTAGATTTGTAAGTTTATTTTTATAAATTAAATAATTAATTTTGTAGAGTGTAATTGGATAGAGTTTGTAGTTAGTACATACTTAAACTACAGAGACTATATGCTAAAAGACTCTATATTATACTACACTAAAAGGCTCTATATTTTACTACGCTAAAAGGCTCTACATTTTACTACGCCATAAGTCTCTATATTTTACTACACTAAAAGGCTCTATGTTTTACTACGCTAAAAGGCTCTATATTTTAATACGCTAAAAGGCTCTACATTTTACTACGCTAAAAGGCCACTTTTACATATAAAAACAACAAACATAACATACATATGAACAACAAACTAAATAAATAATATTTATTTATTGTTTAAGCAAATAAAAATATAACATTAACAATAAAAATTATTTATCAATTTTTAATTATTTTTTGTCCCAAAGCTAATAAATCAATCCGGGTATAAATAAGATACAATTTAAACACAAACATAACACAAATTAACATGAAAACACTATTCAACAAAACAAATATGGCATATACTCTACGAGTTTCGACATAAACAAAATCGAAATACCTGATTTTAAGTTTTTTTAGAAAAAAAATCCAAATCGATTTTTTGAACCCGAAAGAAGGAATCCAAGGGTTGTGCTGTGTGCGGGACCTACACTCTTCGCTTTTTGGGTGACGGGTGGGGCCCAAATTTTTTTTTTTTAATTTCGCGGGGGGAGGGGACCAGCAGTGAGTGGGGAGTTTTAAAAATGGAGGACTGTCGTTATCTTGGGGAAGAAGAAGGGGCTATATTTTATTATAGCGAAACGCAGTATAACACTGCAAATTGCTTAATCGCAGTATTGTACTGAGTTTTCCCAAAAAAAATTATTTTTTTAATAATTTGCAGTATAATACTGCGAATCACTTTAACGGCTAACTTTCCTTTAAAGTGATTCGCAGTATTATACTACATTTTATGTACTTATGTAATTTTTTTTAATAGTAGAAAGGTATTTTGTGCCCAAAAAGGCACTATTTAAGTTTCGGACTCGCATTTTATCGGGTGAGTGTCTAAGCATCTCCACAAGGTACCCTTTTATTAGGTTTTTTATCATTATATTTTATTTTTATAAATCAAAACAATTACACAGAAAGATACTATTTCTAATCTACTCATTAAACTACTGATTATGAATGTCACGACACTCTCCTTATTTTGATTAGCATTAGAACCTCAAAAGAAAGGGGGGAAAAATACTGTAATAATTAAGGAGATGCTGAAGACTTATTAAACTATAGTTCATATTCATTAATAATGTAAGACAACCTAAATGGAGAGACAGCGAGTCTATGTCTGTGTCGTGAGGAACACTCCCTTTTTCTCCTTTTTTTTTTTCGGGGGGGGGTGGGGTTGGTGGGAGGGGGGTGGGGGTTGAAAAGACTAATAGGGGATTTGTGGGATGAATTTAGAAGCATATTGGAGCAATGACATGTGGAGTTGTGCAAACACCAGTCGGCAAAAACAATTACAAGCAATCTAACGAACCCTAATTTCATAAATACAAATATATAGACTCTTACACAAACAATAGACTAAGTTATAACCTATTTAAAATTCATTTCATCTCAACATTACATAAAATTGAAATAATAATAATAAAAAGTACTAGAAGTTCTTTATATTTTTTGCTGGCGTAATTAGTATCTCTAATCGGGTTAAAAGACTTCTAAAAAATATATGATCTAAAGTAAGCTTATTAACATGATGATTAAAATATATGCAACTAATTTGTTTTCGCTTATATAAATCTTTTTCGTTCATTGTATTATGACTTTTGCTAAGGTTATATTGATTCCAAGAAATTATGGCTCTTTCGAAGTAATTCCTTCCATACGATTTTAGGTTTACCGGCTTGTGCCCTTTTAATACCTCATCTCACAATGGTTTCAGACTTATGGATCGATAATATTATATCATATTTTTTTTTTTTACATATTATTAGGTTAAATTAATCTACAAAAATAGGCAATTTTTCAATGACAAGTCTAATTTATTTAGTTGGTTTTTTTATTTTACGGAAAGAAATAACAACCCACACAGTATTTGATATTAAATTACAATGATTTTGTAACACATTATTTATATAAAAGTAAAATTCAATCTTGTAAACCTTGAAAAAAATTACTTACTTAGGCCTCATTTGTTTGCACTTAATGGAGGTCTGGACCTTAATCGTCCAGATCTCAGACATTAAGTGTGTTTGTTTTTAAAGTCTGATTCTTAATTATTCATATCTTAATCATTAAGCGTGTTTTTTTTACTTCACAATCACTTAATTAATGGGTCTGAATAGGTCTGTCTGATCAAGATCCATAACAGAGACTTAATTTCATTAAGATGCTATCATCCATATTCATTATTAATTGTCGCCACCACCTACCATTATCAACTACACCATGTCACTGCCACCACCACCATACTCAACCTCCATCACCACCATCATTCTTAATCATAGCTGCCACCATAATCGACTACCACCATCCACCATCCAGACCACTCCCACCACTATCATTCTCAACCACAAAACACTCATCCACCTCAATTACCACAACTAACCACCCCAATCATCAATAATCATAACCGGCACTACCCATCATTATAAACCACCAGCACTCACCACCACCTTCCTCAATCACAACTTACACCACCACTTGCCATTATTAACTATCAACACTCATCACCACCATCCTCAATCATAATCGTTACCACTACTAATCACCACTAACTACTACCCTGAACCACCACCATCAACCAAACCTACCACCAATCACCGCCTCTAGTCGGCATTCACAAGCACCATCATTTGCCATCACCACCAGCAACTACTGTATTTTAAAAAATTATATATTTTATTGATAGAATATTAGATTAATTAGTATTTCATTTGAATTTTATGTTTATTAATTTTCAAATAAAGATAAATTTTATACATCCAGATATAAAAATCAAACAGTCTTAATCATTTAGTATTCAGATCTTAATACACATCTTAATTCACCGCGCACTTTTGAATGACCATTTATTTTGAGAAGGAGGGGAGGGGGAGGGGGGGGGGGG
>NW_017674219.1:73022-73381 GCF_001879085.1 Nicotiana attenuata
GGGGGGGGGATTTCAATCATAATCGTTCCCACTACTAATCACCACTAGCTACTACCCTGAACCACCACCATCAACGTAACCTACCAGCAACCACCGCCTCTAGTCGGCATTCACAAGCACCACCGTTAGCCATCACCACCAGCAACTGCTCTATTTTAAAAAATTATATATTTTATTGATAGAATTTAGATTAATTAGTATTTCATTTGAATTTTATGTTTATTAGTTTTTAAATAAAGATATATTTTATACATCTAGATATTAAAAATCAAACAGTCTTCATCATTTAGTATTCAGATCTTAATACACATCTTAATTCATCGCGCACTTTTAAATGGCCATTTATTTTTAGAGGGGGT